>NW_027517558.1:0-42124 GCF_048772815.1 Callospermophilus lateralis | reverse complement strand
CCAAAAAACTACTAATTTGCCTGAAATATCAGCAAACATTTTTTCACCAAATCTTGATGATACTTGGTGGTAATGATCAGTTCACTAAGCCCACTTGGCTGCCCAAATTTCACTCTTCTAGGTTCAAGCGTTCGTTTCCAGTAATATTTGAATTTTTAGGTTTCACTCTGTTTTCTCCTATATAGATAGATGTGTTGGAAACTCTAAATCAAACACGGTTTGTGCTAGCTCCTTGAAACTTGACCAAATGAAGTAGTTCTAAGTTCTATCTCTCTGGTTTGTTTCCTCTTGAAGTACCCCATGCAGAGACTTGTGAAAAACACTTTCGTTGAAAGGGGTTGCCAAGCCTCCAAAAAACTACTAGTTTGCTGAAATATCAGCAAACATTTTTTCACCAAATCTTGATGATACTTGGTGGTAATGATCAGTTCACTAAGCCCACTTGGGTGCCCAATTTTCACTCTTCTAGGTTCAAGCGTTCGTTTCCAGTAACACTTTGAATTTTTAGGTTTCACTCTGTTTTCTCCTATATAGATAGATGTGTTGGAAACTCTAAATCAAACACGGTTTGTGCTAGCTCCTTGAAACTTGACCAAATGAAGTAGTTCTAAGTTCTATCTCTATGGTTTGTTTCCTCTTGAAGTTCACAATGCAGAGACTGGTGAAAAACACTTTCGTTTTAAAGGGGTTGCCAAGCATCCAAAAAACTACTAGTTTGCTGAAATCTCAGCAAACATTTTTTCACCAAATCAGATGATACTTGGTGGTAATGAGCAGTTCACTAAGCCCACTTGGCTGTCCAATTTTCACTCTTCTATTTTCAAGCGTTCGTTTCCAGTAACACTTTGAATTTTTTGGTTTCACTCTGTTTTCTCCTATATAGATAGCGGTGTTTGGAATTCTAAATCAAACACTGTGTGTGCTAGCTCCTTCAAACTTGACCAAATGAGTAGTTCTAAGTTCTATCTCTATGGTTTCTTTCCTCTTGAAGTACCCCATGCAGACACTGGTGGAAAACACTTTCGTTTGAAAGGGGTTGCCAAGCTTCCAAAAAACTACTAGTTTGCTGAAATCTCAGCAAACATTTTTTCACCAAATCTTGATGATACTTGGTGGTAATGATCAGTTCACTAAGCCCACTTGGGTGCCCAATTTTCACTCTTCTAGGTTCAAGCGTTCGTTTCCAGTAACACTTTGAATTTTTAGGTTTCACTCTGTTTTCTCCTATATAGATAGATGTGTTGGAAACTCTAAATCAAACACGGTTTATGCTAGCTCCTTGAAACTTGACCAAATGAAGTAGTTCTAAGTTCTATCTCTATGGTTTGTTTCCTCTTGAAGTACCCCATGCAGACACTGGTGGAAAACACTTTCGTTTGAAAGGGGTTGCCAAGCTTCCAAAAAACTACTAGTTTGCTGAAATCTCAGCAAACATTTTTTCACCAAATCTTCACGATACTTGGTGGTAATGATCAGTTCACTAAGCCCACTTGGCTGCCCAATTTTCACTCTTCTAGGTTCAAGCGTTCGTTTCCAGTAACACTTTGAATTTTTAGGTTTCACTCTGTTTTCTCCTATATAGATAGATGTGTTGGAAACTCTAAATCAAACACGGTTTGTGCTAGCTCCTTGAAACTTGACCAAATGAAGTAGTTCTAAGTTCTATCTCTATGGTTTGTTTGCTCTTGAAGTACCCCATGCAGACACTGGTGGAAAACACTTTCGTTTGAAAGGGGTTGCCAAGCTTCCCAAAAACTACTAGTTTGCTGAAATCTCAGCAAACATTTTTTCACCAAATCTTGATGATACTTGGTGGTAATGATCAGTTCACTAAGCCCACTTGGGTGCCCAATTTTCACTCTTCTAGGTTCAAGCGTTCGTTTCCAGTAACACTTTGAATTTTTAGATTTCACTCTGTTTTCTCCTATATAGATAGATGTGTTGGAAACTCTAAATCAAACACGGTTTGTGCTAGCTCCTTGAAACTTGACCAAATGAAGTAGTTCTATGTTCTATCTCTATGGTTTCTTTCCTCTTGAAGTACCCCATGCAGACACTGGTGGAAAACACTTTCGTTTGAAAGGGGTTGCCAAGCTTCCAAAAAACTACTAATTTGCTGAAATCTCATCAAACATTTTTTCACCAAATCTTGATGATACTTGGTGGTAATGATCAGTTCACTAAGCCCACTTGGCTGCCCAATTTTCACTCTTCTAGGTTCAAGCGTTCGTTTCCAGTAACACTTTGAAATTTTAGGTTTCACTCTGTTTTCTCCTATATAGATAGCTGTGTTTGGAATTCTAAATCAAACACGGTTTGTGCTAGCTCCTTGAAACTTGACCAAATGAAGTAGTTCTAAGTTCTATCTCTATGGTTTGTTTCCTCTTGACGTACCCCATGCAGACACTGGTGGAAAACACTTTCGTTTGAAAGGGGTTGCCAAGCTTCCAAAAAACTACTAATTTGCTGAAATCTCAGCAAATATTTTTTCACCAAATCTTGATGATACTTGGTGGTAATGATCAGTTCACTAAGCCCACTTGGCTGCCCAATTTTCACTCTTCTATGTCCAAGCGTTCGTTTCCAGTAACACTTTGAAATTTTAGGTTTCACTCTGTTTTCTCCTATATAGATAGCTGTGTTTGGAATTCTAAATCAAACACGGTTTGTGCTAGCTGCTTGAAACTTGACCAAATGAAGTAGTTCTAAGTCCTATCTCTATGGTTTGTTTCCTCTTGAAGTACCCCATGCAGACACTGGTGGATAACACTTTCGTTTCGAAGGGGTTGCCAAGCTTCCAAAAAACTACTAATTTGCTGAAATCTCAGCAAACATTTTTTCACCAAATCTTGATGATACTTGGTGGTAATGATCAGTTCACTAAGCCCACTTGGCTGCCCAATTTTCACTCTTCTAGGTTCAATGGTTCGTTTCCAGTAACACTTTGAAATTTTAGGTTTCACTCTGTTTTCTCCTATATAGATAGCTGTGTTTGGAATTCTAAATCAAACACGGTTTGTGCTAGCTCCTTGAAACTTGACCAAATGAAGTAGTTCTAAGTTCTATCTCTATGGTTTGTTTCCTCTTGAAGTACCCCATGCAGACACTGGTGGAAAACACTTTCGTTTGAAAGGGGTTGCCAAGCTTCCAAAAAACTACTAGTTTGCTGAAATCTCAGCAAACATTTTTTCACCAAATCTTGATGATACTTGGTGGTAATGATCAGTTCACTAAGCCCACTTGGCTGCCCAATTTTCACTCTTCTAGGTTCAAGCGTTCGTTTCCAGTAACACTTTGAAATTTTAGGTTTCACTCTGTTTTCTCCTATATAGATAGCTGTGTTTGGAATTCTAAATCAAACACGGTTTGTGCTAGCTCCTTGAAACTTGACCAAATGAAGTAGTTCTAAGTTCTATCTCTCTGGTTTGTTTCCCCTTGAAGTACCCCAGCAGAGACTGGTGGAAAACACTTTCGTTTGAAAGGGGTTGCCAAGCCTCCAAAAAACTACTAGTTTGCTGAAATCTCAGCAAACATTTTTTCACCAAATCTTGATGATACTTGGTGGTAATGATCAGTTCCCTAAGCCCACTTGGCTGTCCAATTTTCACTCTTCTATGTCCAAGCGTTCGTTTCCAGTAACACTTTGAAATTTTAGGTTTCACTCTGTTTTCTCCTATATAGATAGATGTGTTGGAAACTCTAAATCAAACACGGTTTGTGCTAGCTCTTTGAAACTTGACCAAATGAAGTAGTTCTAAGTTCTATCTCTATGGTTTCTTTCCTCTTAAAGTACCCCATGGAGACACTGGTGGAAAACTCTTTCGTTTGAAAGGGGTTGCCAAGCTTCCAAAAAACTACTAGTTTGCTGAAATCTCAGCAAACATTTTTTCACCAAATCTTGATGATACTTGGTGGTAATGATCAGTTCACTAAGCCCACTTGGCTGCCCAATTTTCACTCTTCTACGTTCAAGCGTTCGTTTCCAGTAACACTTTGAATTTTTAGGTTTCACTCTGTTTTCTCCCATAAAGATAGATGTGTTGGAAACTCTAAATCAAACACGGTTTGTGCTAGCTCCTTGAAACTTGACCAAATGAAGAAGTTCTAAGTTCTATCTCTATGGTTTGTTTCCTCTTGAAGTACCCCATGCAGACACTGCTGGAAAACACTTTCGTTTGAAAGGGGTTGCCAAGCTTCCAAAAAACTACTAGTTTGCTGAAATCTCAGCAAACATTTTTTCACCAAATCTTCACGATACTTGGTGGTAATGATCAGTTCACTAAGCCCACTTGGCTGCCCAATTTTCACTCTTCTAGGTTCAAGCGTTCGTTTCCAGTAACACTTTGAATTTTTAGTTTTCACTCTGTTTTCTCCTATATAGATAGATGTGTTGGAAACTCTAAATCAAACACGGTTTGTGCTAGCTCCTTGAAACTTGACCAAATGAAGTAGTTCTAAGTTCTATCTCTATGGTTTCTTTCCTCTTGAAGTACCCCATGCAGACACTGGTGGAAAACACTTTCGTTTGAAAGGGGTTGCCAAGCTTCCAAAAAACTACTAGTTTGCTGAAATCTCAGCAAACATTTTTTCACCAAATCTTGATGATACTTGGTGGTAATGATCAGTTCACTAAGCCCACTTGGGTGCCCAATTTTCACTCTTCTAGGTTCAAGCGTTCGTTTCCAG
This sequence comes from Callospermophilus lateralis, assembly GCF_048772815.1. Taxonomy (NCBI): domain Eukaryota; kingdom Metazoa; phylum Chordata; class Mammalia; order Rodentia; family Sciuridae; genus Callospermophilus; species Callospermophilus lateralis. The sequence goes on along the minus strand of NW_027517558.1, from coordinate 37,438 downwards.
TAACACTTTGAATTTTTAGGTTTCACTCTGTTTTCTCCTATATAGATAGATGTGTTGGAAACTCTAAATCAAACACGGTTTATGCTAGCTCCTTGAAACTTGACCAAATGAAGTAGTTCTAAGTTCTATCTCTATGGTTTGTTTCCTCTTGAAGTACCCCATGCAGACACTGGTGGAAAACACTTTCGTTTGAAAGGGGTTGCCAAGCTTCCAAAAAACTACTAGTTTGCTGAAATCTCAGCAAACATTTTTTCACCAAATCTTCACGATACTTGGTGGTAATGATCAGTTCACTAAGCCCACTTGGCTGCCCAATTTTCACTCTTCTAGGTTCAAGCGTTCGTTTCCAGTAACACTTTGAATTTTTAGGTTTCACTCTGTTTTCTCCTATATAGATAGATGTGTTGGAAACTCTAAATCAAACACGGTTTGTGCTAGCTCCTTGAAACTTGACCAAATGAAGTAGTTCTAAGTTCTATCTCTATGGTTTGTTTGCTCTTGAAGTACCCCATGCAGACACTGGTGGAAAACACTTTCGTTTGAAAGGGGTTGCCAAGCTTCCCAAAAACTACTAGTTTGCTGAAATCTCAGCAAACATTTTTTCACCAAATCTTGATGATACTTGGTGGTAATGATCAGTTCACTAAGCCCACTTGGGTGCCCAATTTTCACTCTTCTAGGTTCAAGCGTTCGTTTCCAGTAACACTTTGAATTTTTAGATTTCACTCTGTTTTCTCCTATATAGATAGATGTGTTGGAAACTCTAAATCAAACACGGTTTGTGCTAGCTCCTTGAAACTTGACCAAATGAAGTAGTTCTATGTTCTATCTCTATGGTTTCTTTCCTCTTGAAGTACCCCATGCAGACACTGGTGGAAAACACTTTCGTTTGAAAGGGGTTGCCAAGCTTCCAAAAAACTACTAATTTGCTGAAATCTCATCAAACATTTTTTCACCAAATCTTGATGATACTTGGTGGTAATGATCAGTTCACTAAGCCCACTTGGCTGCCCAATTTTCACTCTTCTAGGTTCAAGCGTTCGTTTCCAGTAACACTTTGAAATTTTAGGTTTCACTCTGTTTTCTCCTATATAGATAGCTGTGTTTGGAATTCTAAATCAAACACGGTTTGTGCTAGCTCCTTGAAACTTGACCAAATGAAGTAGTTCTAAGTTCTATCTCTATGGTTTGTTTCCTCTTGACGTACCCCATGCAGACACTGGTGGAAAACACTTTCGTTTGAAAGGGGTTGCCAAGCTTCCAAAAAACTACTAATTTGCTGAAATCTCAGCAAATATTTTTTCACCAAATCTTGATGATACTTGGTGGTAATGATCAGTTCACTAAGCCCACTTGGCTGCCCAATTTTCACTCTTCTATGTCCAAGCGTTCGTTTCCAGTAACACTTTGAAATTTTAGGTTTCACTCTGTTTTCTCCTATATAGATAGCTGTGTTTGGAATTCTAAATCAAACACGGTTTGTGCTAGCTGCTTGAAACTTGACCAAATGAAGTAGTTCTAAGTCCTATCTCTATGGTTTGTTTCCTCTTGAAGTACCCCATGCAGACACTGGTGGATAACACTTTCGTTTCGAAGGGGTTGCCAAGCTTCCAAAAAACTACTAATTTGCTGAAATCTCAGCAAACATTTTTTCACCAAATCTTGATGATACTTGGTGGTAATGATCAGTTCACTAAGCCCACTTGGCTGCCCAATTTTCACTCTTCTAGGTTCAATGGTTCGTTTCCAGTAACACTTTGAAATTTTAGGTTTCACTCTGTTTTCTCCTATATAGATAGCTGTGTTTGGAATTCTAAATCAAACACGGTTTGTGCTAGCTCCTTGAAACTTGACCAAATGAAGTAGTTCTAAGTTCTATCTCTATGGTTTGTTTCCTCTTGAAGTACCCCATGCAGACACTGGTGGAAAACACTTTCGTTTGAAAGGGGTTGCCAAGCTTCCAAAAAACTACTAGTTTGCTGAAATCTCAGCAAACATTTTTTCACCAAATCTTGATGATACTTGGTGGTAATGATCAGTTCACTAAGCCCACTTGGCTGCCCAATTTTCACTCTTCTAGGTTCAAGCGTTCGTTTCCAGTAACACTTTGAAATTTTAGGTTTCACTCTGTTTTCTCCTATATAGATAGCTGTGTTTGGAATTCTAAATCAAACACGGTTTGTGCTAGCTCCTTGAAACTTGACCAAATGAAGTAGTTCTAAGTTCTATCTCTCTGGTTTGTTTCCCCTTGAAGTACCCCAGCAGAGACTGGTGGAAAACACTTTCGTTTGAAAGGGGTTGCCAAGCCTCCAAAAAACTACTAGTTTGCTGAAATCTCAGCAAACATTTTTTCACCAAATCTTGATGATACTTGGTGGTAATGATCAGTTCCCTAAGCCCACTTGGCTGTCCAATTTTCACTCTTCTATGTCCAAGCGTTCGTTTCCAGTAACACTTTGAAATTTTAGGTTTCACTCTGTTTTCTCCTATATAGATAGATGTGTTGGAAACTCTAAATCAAACACGGTTTGTGCTAGCTCTTTGAAACTTGACCAAATGAAGTAGTTCTAAGTTCTATCTCTATGGTTTCTTTCCTCTTAAAGTACCCCATGGAGACACTGGTGGAAAACTCTTTCGTTTGAAAGGGGTTGCCAAGCTTCCAAAAAACTACTAGTTTGCTGAAATCTCAGCAAACATTTTTTCACCAAATCTTGATGATACTTGGTGGTAATGATCAGTTCACTAAGCCCACTTGGCTGCCCAATTTTCACTCTCTACGTTCAAGCGTTCGTTTCCAGTAACACTTTGAATTTTTAGGTTTCACTCTGTTTTCTCCCATAAAGATAGATGTGTTGGAAACTCTAAATCAAACACGGTTTGTGCTAGCTCCTTGAAACTTGACCAAATGAAGAAGTTCTAAGTTCTATCTCTATGGTTTGTTTCCTCTTGAAGTACCCCATGCAGACACTGCTGGAAAACACTTTCGTTTGAAAGGGGTTGCCAAGCTTCCAAAAAACTACTAGTTTGCTGAAATCTCAGCAAACATTTTTTCACCAAATCTTCACGATACTTGGTGGTAATGATCAGTTCACTAAGCCCACTTGGCTGCCCAATTTTCACTCTTCTAGGTTCAAGCGTTCGTTTCCAGTAACACTTTGAATTTTTAGTTTTCACTCTGTTTTCTCCTATATAGATAGATGTGTTGGAAACTCTAAATCAAACACGGTTTGTGCTAGCTCCTTGAAACTTGACCAAATGAAGTAGTTCTAAGTTCTATCTCTATGGTTTCTTTCCTCTTGAAGTACCCCATGCAGACACTGGTGGAAAACACTTTCGTTTGAAAGGGGTTGCCAAGCTTCCAAAAAACTACTAGTTTGCTGAAATCTCAGCAAACATTTTTTCACCAAATCTTGATGATACTTGGTGGTAATGATCAGTTCACTAAGCCCACTTGGGTGCCCAATTTTCACTCTTCTAGGTTCAAGCGTTCGTTTCCAGTAACACTTTGAATTTTTAGGTTTCACTCTGTTTTCTCCTATATAGATAGATGTGTTGGAAACTCTAAATCAAACACGGTTTATGCTAGCTCCTTGAAACTTGACCAAATGAAGTAGTTCTAAGTTCTATCTCTATGGTTTGTTTCCTCTTGAAGTACCCCATGCAGACACTGGTGGAAAACACTTTCGTTTGAAAGGGGTTGCCAAGCTTCCAAAAAACTACTAGTTTGCTGAAATCTCAGCAAACATTTTTTCACCAAATCTTCACGATACTTGGTGGTAATGATCAGTTCACTAAGCCCACTTGGCTGCCCAATTTTCACTCTTCTAGGTTCAAGCGTTCGTTTCCAGTAACACTTTGAATTTTTAGGTTTCACTCTGTTTTCTCCTATATAGATAGATGTGTTGGAAACTCTAAATCAAACACGGTTTGTGCTAGCTCCTTGAAACTTGACCAAATGAAGTAGTTCTAAGTTCTATCTCTATGGTTTGTTTGCTCTTGAAGTACCCCATGCAGACACTGGTGGAAAACACTTTCGTTTGAAAGGGGTTGCCAAGCTTCCCAAAAACTACTAGTTTGCTGAAATCTCAGCAAACATTTTTTCACCAAATCTTGATGATACTTGGTGGTAATGATCAGTTCACTAAGCCCACTTGGGTGCCCAATTTTCACTCTTCTAGGTTCAAGCGTTCGTTTCCAGTAACACTTTGAATTTTTAGATTTCACTCTGTTTTCTCCTATATAGATAGATGTGTTGGAAACTCTAAATCAAACACGGTTTGTGCTAGCTCCTTGAAACTTGACCAAATGAAGTAGTTCTATGTTCTATCTCTATGGTTTCTTTCCTCTTGAAGTACCCCATGCAGACACTGGTGGAAAACACTTTCGTTTGAAAGGGGTTGCCAAGCTTCCAAAAAACTACTAATTTGCTGAAATCTCATCAAACATTTTTTCACCAAATCTTGATGATACTTGGTGGTAATGATCAGTTCACTAAGCCCACTTGGCTGCCCAATTTTCACTCTTCTAGGTTCAAGCGTTCGTTTCCAGTAACACTTTGAAATTTTAGGTTTCACTCTGTTTTCTCCTATATAGATAGCTGTGTTTGGAATTCTAAATCAAACACGGTTTGTGCTAGCTCCTTGAAACTTGACCAAATGAAGTAGTTCTAAGTTCTATCTCTATGGTTTGTTTCCTCTTGACGTACCCCATGCAGACACTGGTGGAAAACACTTTCGTTTGAAAGGGGTTGCCAAGCTTCCAAAAAACTACTAATTTGCTGAAATCTCAGCAAATATTTTTTCACCAAATCTTGATGATACTTGGTGGTAATGATCAGTTCACTAAGCCCACTTGGCTGCCCAATTTTCACTCTTCTATGTCCAAGCGTTTGTTTCCAGTAACACTTTGAAATTTTAGGTTTCACTCTGTTTTCTCCTATATAGATAGCTGTGTTTGGAATTCTAAATCAAACACGGTTTGTGCTAGCTGCTTGAAACTTGACCAAATGAAGTAGTTCTAAGTCCTATCTCTATGGTTTGTTTCCTCTTGAAGTACCCCATGCAGACACTGGTGGAAAACACTTTCGTTTCGAAGGGGTTGCCAAGCTTCCAAAAAACTACTAATTTGCTGAAATCTCAGCAAACATTTTTTCTCCAAATCTTGATGATACTTGGTGGTAATGATCAGTTCACTAAGCCCACTTGGCTGCCCAATTTTCACTCTTCTAGGTTCAAGAGTTCGTTTCCAGTAACACTTTGAAATTTTAGGTTTCACTCTGTTTTCTCCTATATAGATAGCTGTGTTTGGAATTCTAAATCAAACACGGTTTGTGCTAGCTCCTTGAAACTTGACCAAATGAAGTAGTTCTAAGTTCTATCTCTATGGTTTGTTTCCTCTTGAAGTACCCCATGCAGACACTGGTGGAAAACACTTTCGTTTGAAAGGGGTTGCCAAGCTTCCAAAAAACTACTAGTTTGCTGAAATCTCAGCAAACATTTTTTCACCAAATCTTGATGATACTTGGTGGTAATGATCAGTTCACTAAGCCCACTTGGCTGCCCAATTTTCACTCTTCTAGGTTCAAGCGTTCGTTTCCAGTAACACTTTGAAATTTTAGGTTTCACTCTGTTTTCTCCTATATAGATAGCTGTGTTTGGAATTCTAAATCAAACACGGTTTGTGCTAGCTCCTTGAAACTTGACCAAATGAAGTAGTTCTAAGTTCTATCTCTATGGTTTCTTTCCTCTTAAAGTACCCCATGGAGACACTGGTGGAAAACTCTTTCGTTTGAAAGGGGTTGCCAAGCTTCCAAAAAACTACTAGTTTGCTGAAATCTCAGCAAACATTTTTTCACCAAATCTTGATGATACTTGGTGGTAATGATCAGTTCACTAAGCCCACTTGGCTGCCCAATTTTCACTCTTCTACGTTCCAGCGTTCGTTTCCAGTAACACTTTGAATTTTTAGGTTTCACTCTGTTTTCTCCCATAAAGATAGATGTGTTGGAAACTCTAAATCAAACACGGTTTGTGCTAGCTCCTTGAAACTTGACCAAATGAAGTAGTTCTAAGTTCTATCTCTATGGTTTGTTTCCTCTTGAACTACCCCATGCAGACACTGCTGGAAAACACTTTCGTTTGAAAGGGGTTGCCAAGCTTCCAAAAAACTACTAGTTTGCTGAAATCTCAGCAAACATTTTTTCACCAAATCTTCACGATACTTGGTGGTAATGATCAGTTCACTAAGCCCACTTGGCTGCCCAATTTTCACTCTTCTAGGTTCAAGCGTTCGTTTCCAGTAACACTTTGAATTTTTAGGTTTCACTCTGTTTTCTCCTATATAGATAGATGTGTTGGAAACTCTAAATCAAACACTGTTTGTGCTAGCTCCTTGAAACTTGACCAAATGAAGTAGTTCTAAGTTCTCTCTCTATGGTTTGTTTCCTCTTGAAGTTCCCCATGCAGAGACTGGTGAAAAACACTTTCGTTTGAAAGGGGTTGCCAAGCCTCCAAAAAACTACTAGTTTGCTGAAATCTCAGCAAACATTTTTTCACCAAATCAGATGATACTTGGTGGTAATGAGCAGTTCACTAAGCCCACTTGGCTGTCCAATTTTCACTCTTCTATTTTCAAGCGTTCGTTTCCAGTAATACTTTGAATTTTTTGGTTTCATTCTGTTTTCTCCTATATAGATAGCGGTGTTTGGAATTCTAAATCAAACACTGTTTGTGCTAGCTCCTTGAAACTTGACCAAATGAAGTAGTTCTAAGTTCTATCTCTATGGTTTCTTTCCTCTTGAAGTACCCCATGCAGACACTGGTGGAAAACACTTTCGTTTGAAAGGGGTTGCCAAGCTTCCAAAAAACTACTAGTTTGCTGAAATCTCAGCAAACATTTTTTCACCAAATCTTGATGATACTTGGTGGTAATGATCAGTTCACTAAGCCCACTTGGGTGCCCAATTTTCACTCTTCTAGGTTCAAGCGTTCGTTTCCAGTAACACTTTGAATTTTTAGGTTTCACTCTGTTTTCTCCTATATAGATAGATGTGTTGGAAACTCTAAATCAAACACGGTTTATGCTAGCTCCTTGAAACTTGACCAAATGAAGTAGTTCTAAGTTCTATCTCTATGGTTTGTTTCCTCTTGAAGTACCCCATGCAGACACTGGTGGAAAACACTTTCGTTTGAAAGGGGTTGCCAAGCTTCCAAAAAACTACTAGTTTGCTGAAATCTCAGCAAACATTTTTTCACCAAATCTTCACGATACTTGGTGGTAATGATCAGTTCACTAAGCCCACTTGGCTGCCCAATTTTCACTCTTCTACGTTCAAGCGTTCGTTTCCAGTAACACTTTGAATTTTTAGATTTCACTCTGTTTTCTCCTATATAGAAAGATGTGTTGGAAACTCTAAATCAAACACGGTTTGTGCTAGCTCCTTGAAACTTGACCAAATGAAGTAGTTCTATGTTCTATCTCTATGGTTTCTTTCCTCTTGAAGTACCCCATGCAGACACTGGTGGAAAACACTTTCGTTTGAAAGGGGTTGCCAAGCTTCCAAAAAACTACTAATTTGCTGAAATCTCATCAAACATTTTTTCACCAAATCTTGATGATACTTGGTGGTAATGATCAGTTCACTAAGCCCACTTGGGTGCCCAATTTTCACTCTTCTAGGTTCAAGCGTTCGTTTCCAGTAACACTTTGAATTTTTAGATTTCACTCTGTTTTCTCCTATATAAATAGATGTGTTGGAAACTCTAAATCAAACACGGTTTGTGCTAGCTCCTTGAAACTTGACCAAATGAAGTAGTTCTATGTTCTATCTCTATGGTTTCTTTCCTCTTGAAGTACCCCATGCAGACACTGGTGGAAAACACTTTCGTTTGAAAGGGGTTGCCAAGCTTCCAAAAAACTACTAATTTGCTGAAATCTCATCAAACATTTTTTCACCAAATCTTGATGATACTTGGTGGTAATGATCAGTTCACTAAGCCCACTTGGGGCCCAATTTTCACTCTTCTAGGTTCAAGCGTTCGTTTCCAGTAACACTTTGAATTTTTAGATTTCACTCTGTTTTCTCCTATATAGTTAGATGTGTTGGAAACTCTAAATCAAACACGGTTTGTGCTAGCTCCTTGAAACTTGACCAAATGAAGTAGTTCTATGTTCTATCTCTATGGTTTGTTTGCTCTTGAAGTACCCCATGCAGACACTGGTGGAAAACACTTTCGTTTGAAAGGGGTTGCCAAGCTTCCCAAAAACTACTAGTTTGCTGAAATCTCAGCAAACATTTTTTCACCAAGTCTTGATGATACTTGGTGGTAATGAGCAGTTCACTAAGCCCACTTGGCTGCCCAATTTTCACTCTTCTAGGTTCAAGCGTTCGTTTCCAGTAACACGTTGAATTTTTAGGTTTCACTCTGTTTTCTCCTATATAGATAGATGTGTTGGAAACTCTAAATCAAACACGGTTTGTGCTAGCTCCTTGAAACTTGACCAAATGAAGTAGTTCTAAGTCCTATCTCTATGGTTTGTTTCCTCTTGAAGTACCCCATGCAGACACTGGTGGAAAACACTTTCGTTTGAAAGGGGTTGACAAGCTTCCAAAAAACTACTAATTTGCTGAAATCTCAGCAAACATTTTTTCACCAAATCTTGATGATACTTGGTGGTAATGATCAGTTCACTAAGCCCACTTGGCTGCCCAATTTTCACTCTTCTAGGTTCAAGCGTTCGTTTCCAGTAACACTTTGAAATTTAGGTTTCACTCTGTTTTCTCCTATATAGATAGCTGTGTTTGGAATTCTAAATCAAACACGGTTTGTGCTAGCTCCTTGAAACTTGACCAAATGAAGTAGTTCTAAGTTCTATCTCTCTGGTTTGTTTCCACTTGAAGTACCCCATGCAGAGACTGGTGAAAAACACTTTCGTTTGAAAGGGGTTGCCTAGCCTCCAAAAACTACTAGTTTGCTGAAATCTCAGCAAACATTTTTTCACCAAATCTTGATGATACTTGGTGGTAATGATCAGTTCCCTAAGCCCACTTGGCTGTCCAATTTTCACTCTTCTATGTCCAAGCGTTCGTTTCCAGTAACACTTTGAAATTTTAGGTTTCACTCTGTTTTCTCCTATATAGATAGATGTGTTGGAAACTCTAAATCAAACACGGTTTGTGCTAGCTCCTTGAAACTTGACCAAATGAAGTAGTTCTAAGTTCTATCTCTATGGTTTCTTTCCTCTTAAAGTACCCCATGGAGACACTGGTGGAAAACTCTTTCGTTTGAAAGGGGTTGCCAAGCTTCCAAAAAACTACTAGTTTGCTGAAATCTCAGCAAACATTTTTTCACCAAATCTTGATGATACTTGGTGGTAATGATCAGTTCACTAAGCCCACTTGGCTGCCCAATTTTCACTCTTCTACGTTCAAGCGTTCGTTTCCAGTAACACTTTGAATTTTTAGGTTTCACTCTGTTTTCTCCCATAAAGATAGATGTGTTGGAAACTCTAAATCAAACACGGTTTGTGCTAGCTCCTTGAAACTTGACCAAATGAAGTAGTTCTAAGTTCTATCTCTATGGTTTGTTTCCTCTTGAAGTACCCCATGCAGACACTGGTGGAAAACACTTTCGTTTGAAAGGGTTTGCCAAGCTTCCAAAAAACTACTAGTTTGCTGAAATCTCAGCAAACATTTTTCACCAAATCTTCACGATACTTGGTGGTAATGATCAGTTCACTAAGCCCACTTGGCTGCCCAATTTTCACTCTTCTAGGTTCAAGCGTTCGTTTCCAGTAACACTTTGAATTTTTAGGTTTCACTCTGTTTTCTCCTATATAGATAGATGTGTTGGAAACTCTAAATCAAACACGGTTTGTGCTAGCTCCTTGAAACTTGACCAAATGAAGTAGTTCTAAGTTCTATCTCTATGGTTTGTTTGCTCTTGAAGTACCCCATGCAGACACTGGTGGAAAACACTTTCGTTTGAAAGGGGTTGCCAAGCTTCCCAAAAACTACTAGTTTGCTGAAATCTCAGCAAACATTTTTTCACCAAATCTTGATGATACTTGGTGGTAATGATCAGTTCACTAAGCCCACTTGGGTGCCCAATTTTCACTCTTCTAGGTTCAAGCGTTCGTTTCCAGTAACACTTTGAATTTTTAGATTTCACTCTGTTTTCTCCTATATAGATAGATGTGTTGGAAACTCTAAATCAAACACGGTTTGTGCTAGCTCCTTGAAACTTGACCAAATGAAGTAGTTCTATGTTCTATCTCTATGGTTTGTTTGCTCTTGAAGTACCCCATGCAGACACTGGTGGAAAACACTTTCGTTTGAAAGGGGTTGCCAAGCTTCCCAAAAACTACTAGTTTGCTGAAATCTCAGCAAACATTTTTCACCAAGTCTTGATGATACTTGGTGGTAATGAGCAGTTCACTAAGCCCACTTGGCTGCCCAATTTTCACTCTTCTAGGTTCAAGCGTTCGTTTCCAGTAACACGTTGAATTTTTAGGTTTCACTCTGTTTTCTCCTATATAGATAGATGTGTTGGAAACTCTAAATCAAACACGGTTTGTGCTAGCTCCTTGAAACTTGACCAAATGAAGTAGTTCTAAGTCCTATCTCTATGGTTTGTTTCCTCTTGAAGTACCCCATGCAGACACTGGTGGAAAACACTTTCGTTTGAAAGGGGTTCACAAGCTTCCAAAAAACTACTAATTTGCTGAAATCTCATCAAACATTTTTTCACCAAATCTTGATGATACTTGGTGGTAATGATCAGTTCACTAAGCCCACTTGGCTGCCCAATTTTCACTCTTCTAGGTTCAAGCGTTCGTTTCCAGTAACACTTTGAAATTTTAGGTTTCACTCTGTTTTCTCCTATATAGATAGCTGTGTTTGGAATTCTAAATCAAACACGGTTTGTGCTAGCTCCTTGAAACTTGACCAAATGAAGTAGTTCTAAGTTCTATCTCTATGGTTTGTTTCCTCTTGAAGTACCCCATGCAGACACTGGTGGAAAACACTTTCGTTTGAAAGGGGTTGCCAAGCTTATAAAAAACTACTAATTTGCTGAAATCTCAGCAAATATTTTTCACCAAATCTTGATGATACTTGGTGGTAATGATCAGTTCACTAAGCCCACTTGGCTGATCAATTTTCACTCTTCTATGTCCAAGCGTTCGTTTCCAGTAACACTTTGAAATTTTAGGTTTCACTCTGTTTTCTCCTATATAGACAGCTGTGTTTGGAATTCTAAATCAAACACGGTTTGTGCTAGCTCCTTGAAACTTGACCAAATGAAGTAGTTCTATGTCCTATCTCTATGGTTTGTTTCCTCTTGAAGTACCCCATGCAGACACTGGTGGAAAACACTTTCGTTTTAAAGGGGTTGCCAAGCTTCCAAAAAACTACTAATTTGCTGAAATCTCAGCAAACATTTTTTCACCAAATCTTGATGATACTTGGTGGTAATGATCAGTTCACTAAGCCCACTTGGCTGCCCAATTTTCACTCTTCTAGGTTCAAGCGTTCGTTTCCAGTAACACTTTGAAATTTTAGGTTTCACTCTGTTTTCTCCTATATAGATAGCTGTGTTTGGAATTCTAAATCAAACACGGTTTGTGCTAGCTCCTTGAAACTTGACCAAATGAAGTAGTTCTAAGTTCTATCTCTCTGGTTTGTTTCCTCTTGAAGTACCCCATGCAGAGACTGGTGAAAAACACTTTCGCTTGAAAGGGATTGCCAAGCCTCCAAAAAACTACTAGTTTGCTGAAATCTCAGCAAACATTTTTTCACCAAATCTTGATGATACTTGGTGGTAATGATCAGTTCACTAAGCCCACTTGGCTGTCCAATTTTCACTCTTCTATGTCCAAGCGTTCGTTTCCAGTAACACTTTGAAATTTTAGGTTTCACTCTGTTTTCTCCCATAAAGATAGATGTGTTGGAAACTCTAAATCAAACACGGTTTGTGGTAGCTCCTTGAAACTTGACCAAATGAAGTAGTTCTAAGTTCTATCTCTCTGGTTTGTTTCCTCTTGAAGTACCCCATGCAGAGACTGGTGAAAAACACTTTCGTTGAAAGGGGTTGCAAAGCCTCCAAAAAACTACTAGTTTGCTGAAATCTCAGCAAACATTTTTTCACCAAATCTTGATGATACTTGGTGGTAATGATCAGTTCACTAAGCCCACTTGGCTGTCCAATTTTTACTCTTCTAGGTTCAAGCGTTCGTTTCCAGTAACACTTTAAATTTTTTGGTTTCACTCTGTTTTCTCCTATATAGATAGCGGTGTTTGGAATTCTAAATCAAACACTGTTTGTGCTAGCTCCTTCAAACTTGACCAAATGAAGTAGTTCTAAGTTCTATCTCTATGGTTTCTTTCCTCTTGAAGTACCCCATGCAGACACTGGTGGAAAACACTTTCGTTTGAAACGGGTTGCCAAGCTTCCAAAAAATTACTAGTTTGCTGAAATCTCAGCAAATATTTTTTCACCAAATCTTGATGATACTTGGTGGTAATGATCAGTTCACTAAGCCCAATTGGGTGCATAATTTTCACTCTTCTAGGTTCAAGCGTTCGTTTCCAGTAACACTTTTAATTTCTAGTTTTCACTCTGTTTTCTCCTATATAGATAAATGTGTTGGAAACTCTAAATCAAACACGGTTTGTGCTAGCTCCTTGAAACTTGACCAAATGAAGTAGTTCTAAGTTTGATCTCTATGGTTTGTTTCCTCTTGAAGTACCCCATGCAGACACTGGTGGAAAACACTTTCATTTGAAAGGGGTTGCCAAGCTTCCAAAAAACTACAAATTTGCTGAAATCTCAGCAAACCTTTTTTCACCAAATCTTGATGATACTTGGTGGTAATGATAAGTTCACTAAGCCCACTTGGCTGTCCAATTTTCACTCTTCTAGGTTCAAGCGTTCGTTTCCAGTAACACTTTGAATTTTTTGGTTTCACTCTGTTTTCTCCTATATAGATAGCGGTGTTTGGAATTCTAAATCAAACACTGTTTGTGCTAGCTCCTTCAAACTTGACCAAATGAAGTAGTTCTAAGTTCTATCTCCATGGTTTCTTTCCTCTTGAAGTACCCCATGCAGACACTGGTGGAAAACACTTTCGTTTGAAAGGGGTTGCCAAGCTTTCAAAAAACTACTAGTTTGCTGAAATCTCAGCAAACATTTTTTCACCAAATCTTGATGATACTTGGTGGTAATGATCAGTTCACTAAGCCCACTTGGGTGCCCAATTTTCACTCTTCTAGGTTCAAGCGTTCGTTTCCAGTAACACTTTGAATTTTTAGGTTTCACTCTGTTTTCTCCTATATAGATAGATGTGTTGGAAACTCTAAATCAAACACGGTTTGTGCTAGCTCCTTGAAACTTGACCAAATGAAGTAGTTCTAAGTTCTATCTCTCTGGTTTGTTTCCTCTTGAAGTACCCCATGCAGAGACTGGTGAAAAACACTTTCGTTTGAAAGGGGTTGCCAAGCCTCCAAAAAACTACTAGTTTGCTGAAATCTCAGCAAACATTTTTTCACCAAATCTTGATGATACTTGGTGGTAATGATCAGTTCACTAAGCAAACTTGGCTGTCCAATTTTCACTCTTCTAGGTTCAAGCGTTCGTTTCCAGTAACACTTTGAATTTTTTGGTTTCACTCTGTTTTCTCCTATATAGATAGCGGTGTTTGGAATTCTAAATCAAACACTGTTTGTGCTAGCTCCTTGAAACTTGACCAAATGAAGTAGTTCTATGTTCTATCTCTATGGTTTGTTTCCTCTTGAAGTACCCCATGCAGACACTGGTGGAAAACACTTTCGTTTGAAAGGGTTGCCAAGCTTCCAAAAAACTACTAGTTTGATGAAATTTCAACAAACATTTTTTCACCAAATCTTGATGATACTTGGTGGTAATGATCAGTTCACTAAGCCCACTTGGGTGCCCAATTTTCACTCTTCTAGGTTGAAGCGTTCGTTTCCAGTAACACTTTGAATTTTAGGTTTCACTCTGTTTTCTCCTATATAGATAGATGTGTTGGAAACTCTAAATCAAACACGGTTTGTGCTAGCTCCTTGAAACTTGACCAATGAAGTAGTTCTAAGTTCTATCTCTATGGTTTGTTTCCTCTTGAAGTACCCCATGCAGACACTGGTGGAAAACACTTTCGTTTGAAAGGGGTTGCCAAGCTTCCCAAAAACTACTAGTTTGCTGAAATCTCAGCAAACATTTTTTCACCAAATCTGGATGATACTTGGTGGTAATGATCAGTTCACTAAGCCACTTGGGTGCCCAATTTACACTCTTCTAGGTTCAAGCGTTCGTTTCCAGTAACACTTTGAATTTTTAGGTTTCACTCTGTTTTCTCCTATATAGATAGATGTGTTGGAAACTCTAAATCAAACACGGTTTGTGCTAGCTCCTTGAAACTTGACCAAATGAAGTAGTTCTAAGTTCTATCTCTATGGTTTCTTTCCTCTTGAAGTACCCCATGCAGACACTGGAGGAAAACACTTTCGTTTGAAAGGGGTTGCCAAGCTTCCAAAAAACTACTAATTTGCTGAAATCTCAGCAAACATTTTTTCACCAAATCTTGATGATACTTGGTGGTAATGATCAGTTCACTAAGCCCACTTGGCTGCCCAATTTTCACTCTTCTAGGTTCAAGCGTTCGTTTCCAGTAACACTTTGAAATTTTAGGTTTCACTCTGTTTTCTCCTATATAGATAGCTGTGTTTTGAATTCTAAATCAAACACGGTTTGTGCTAGCTCCTTGAAACTTGACCAAATGAAGTAGTTCTAAGTTCTATCTCTATGGTTTGTTTCCTCTTGAAGTACCCCATGCAGACACTGGTGGAAAACACTTTCGTTTGAAAGGGGTTGCCAAGCTTCCAAAAAACTACTAATTTGCTGAAATCTCAGCAAACATTTTTTCACCAAATGTTGATGATACTTGGTGGTAATGATCAGTTCACTAAGCCCACTTGGCTGCCCAATTTTCACTCTTCTAGGTTCAAGCGTTCGTTTCCAGTAACACTTTGAAATTTTAGGTTTCACTCTGTTTTCTCCTATATAGATAGCTGTGTTTTGAATTCTAAATCAAACACGGTTTGTGCTAGCTCCTTGAAACTTGACCAAATGAAGTAGTTCTAAGTTCTATCTCTATGGTTTGTTTCCTCTTGAAGTACCCCATGCAGACACTGGTGGAAAACACTTTCGTTTGAAAGGGGTTGCCAAGCTTCCAAAAAACTACTAATTTGCTGAAATATCAGCAAACATTTTTCACCAAATCTTCATGATACTTGGTGGTAATGATCAGTTCACTAAGCCCACTTGGCTGCCCAATTTTCACTCTTCTATGTTCAAGCGTTCGTTTCCAGTAACACTTTGAATTTTTTAGGTTTCACTCTGTTTTCACCTATATAGATAGATGTGTTGGAAACTCTAAATCAAACAAGGTTTGTGCTAGCTCCTTGAAACTTGACCAAATGAAGTAGTTCTAAGTTCTATCTCTATGGTTTCTTTCCTCTTGAAGTACCCCATGCAGACACTGGTGGAAAACTCTTTCGTTTGAAAGGGGTTGCCAAGCTTCCAAAAAAATACTAGTTGGCTGAAATCTCAGCAAACATTTTTTCACCAAAGCTTGATGATACTTGGTGGTAATGATCAGTTCACTAAGCCCACTTGGCTGCCCAATTTCACTCTTCTACGTTCAAGCGTTCGTTTCCAGTAACACTTTGAATTTTTAGGTTTCACTCTGTTTTCTCCCATAAAGATAGATGTGTTGGAAACTCTAAATCAAACACGGTTTGTGCTAGCTCCTTGAAACTTGACCAAATGAAGTAGTTCTAAGTTCTATCACTCTGGTTTGTTTCCTCTTGAAGTACCCCATGCAGAGACTGGTGAAAAACACTTTTGTTTGAAAGGGGTTGCCAAGCCTCCAAAAAACTACTAGTTTGCTGAAATATCAGCAAACATTTTTTCACCAAATATTGATGATACTTGGTGGTAATGATCAGTTCACTAAGCCCACTTGGCTGTCCAATTTTCACTCTTCTAGGTTCAAGCGTTCGTTTCCAGTAACACTTTGAATTTTTTGGTTTCACTCTGTTTTCTCCTATATAGATAGCGGTGTTTGGAATTCTAAATCAAACACTGTTTGTGCTAGCTCCTTCAAACTTGACCAAATGAAGTAGTTCTAAGTTCTATCTCTATGGTTTCTTTCCTCTTGAAGTACCCCATGCAGACACTGGTGGAAAACACTTTCGTTTGAAAGGGGTTGCCAAGCTTCCAAAAAACTACTAGTTTGCTGAAATCTCAGCAAACATTTTTTCACCAAATCTTGATGATACTTGGTGGTAATGATCAGTTCACTAAGCCCACTTGGCTGCCCAATTTTCAGTCTTCTAGGTTCAAGCGTTCGTTTCCAATAACACTTTGAATTTTTAGGTTTCACTCTGTTTTCTCCTACATAGATAGCTGTGTTTGGAATTCTAAATCAAACACGGTTTGTGCTAGCTCCTTGAAACTTGACCAAATGAAGCAGTTCTAAGTTCTATCTCTATGGTTTGTTTCCTCTTGAAGTACCCCATGCAGACACTGGTGGAAAACACTTTCGTTTGAAAAGGGGTTGCCAAGCTTCCCAAAAACTACTAGTTTGCTGAAATCTCAGCAAACATTTTTTCACCAAATCTGGATGATACTTGGTGGTAATGATCAGTTAACTAAGCCCACTTGGCTGCCCAATTTTCACTCTTCTAGGTTCAAGCGTTCGTTTCCAGTAATACTTTGAATTTTTAGGTTTCACTCTGTTTTCTCCTATATAGATAGATGTGTTGGAAACTCTAAATCAAACACGGTTTGTGCTAGCTCCTTGAAACTTGACCAAATGAAGTAGTTCTAAGTTCTATCACTCTGGTTTGTTTCCTCTTGAAGTACCCCATGCAGAGACTGGTGAAAATCACTTTCGTTTGAAAGGGGTTGCCAAGCCTCCAAAAAACTACTAGTTTGCTGAAATCTCAGCAAACATTTTTTCACCAAATCTTGATGATACTTGGTGGTAATGATCAGTTCACTAAGCCCACTTGGCTGTCCAATTTTCACTCTTCTAGGTTCAAGCATTCGTTTCCAGTAATACTTTGAATTTTTAGGTTTCACTCTGTTTTCTCCTATATAGAGAGATGTGTTGGAAACTCTAAATCAAACACGGTTTGTGCTAGCTCCTTGAAACTTGACCAAATGAAGTAGTTCTAAGTTCTATCACTCTGGTTTGTTTCCTCTTGAAGTACCCCATGCAGAGACTGGTGAAAAACACTTTCGTGTGAAAGGGGTTGCCAAGCCTCCAAAAAACTACTAGTTTGCTGAAATCTCAGCAAACATTTTTTCACCAAATCTTGATGATACTTGGTGGTAATGATCAGTTCACTAAGCCCACTTGGGTGTCCAATTTTCACTCTTCTATGTCCAAGCGTTCGTTTCCAGTAACACTTTGAAATTTTAGGTTTCACTCTGTTTTCTCCCATAAAGATAGATGTGTTGGAAACTCTAAATCAAACACGGTTTGTGGTAGCTCCTTGAAACTTGACCAAATGAAGTAGTTCTAAGTTCTATCTCTCTGGTTTTGTTTCCTCTTGAAGTACCCCATGCAGAGACTGGTGAAAAAACACTTCGTTTGAAAGGGGTTGCAAAGCCTCCAAAAAACTACTAGTTTGCTGAAATCTCAGCAAACATTTTTTCACCAAATCTTGATGATACTTGGTGGTAATGATCAGTTCACTAAGCCCACTTGGCTGTCCAATTTTACTCTTCTAGGTTCAAGCGTTCGTTTCCAGTAACACTTTAAATTTTTTGGTTTCACTCTGTTTTCTCCTATATAGATAGCGGTGTTTGGAATTCTAAATCAAACACTGTTTGTGCTAGCTCCTTCAAACTTGACCAAATGAAGTAGTTCTAAGTTCTATCTCTATGGTTTCTTTCCTCTTGAAGTACCCCATGCAGACACTGGTGGAAAACACTTTCGTTTGAAACGGGTTGCCAAGCTTCCAAAAAATTACTAGTTTGCTGAAATCTCAGCAAATATTTTTTCACCAAATCTTGATGATACTTGGTGGTAATGATCAGTTCACTAAGCCCAATTGGGTGCATAATTTTCACTCTTCTAGGTTCAAGCGTTCGTTTCCAGTAACACTTTTAATTTCTAGTTTTCACTCTGTTTTCTCCTATATAGATAAATGTGTTGGAAACTCTAAATCAAACACGGTTTGTGCTAGCTCCTTGAAACTTGACCAAATGAAGTAGTTCTAAGTTCGATCTCTATGGTTTGTTTCCTCTTGAAGTACCCCATGCAGACACTGGTGGAAAACACTTTCATTTGAAAGGGGTTGCCAAGCTTCCAAAAAACTACAAATTTGCTGAAATCTCAGCAAACCTTTTTTCACCAAATCTTGATGATACTTGGTGGTAATGATCAGTTCACTAAGCCCACTTGGCTGCCCAATTTTCACTCTTCTATGTTCAAGCGTTCGTTTCCAGTAACACTTTGAATTTTTAGGTTTCACTCTGTTTTCTCCTATATAGATAGATGTGTTGGAAACTCTAAATCAAACACGGTTTGTGCTAGCTCCTTGAAACTTGACCAAATGAAGTAGTTCTAAGTTCTATCTCTCTGGTTTGTTTCCTCTTGAAGTACCCCATGCAGAGACTGGTGAAAAACACTTTCGTTTGAAAGGGGTTGCCAAGCCTCCAAAAAACTACTAGTTTGCTGAAATCTCAGCAAACATTTTTTCACCAAATCTTGATGATACTTGGTGGTAATGATCAGTTCACTAAGCAAACTTGGCTGTCCAATTTTCACTCTTCTAGGTTCAAGCGTTCGTTTCCAGTAACACTTTGAATTTTTTGGTTTCACTCTGTTTTCTCCTATATAGATAGCGGTGTTTGGAATTCTAAATCAAACACTGTTTGTGCTAGCTCCTTGAAACTTGACCAAATGAAGTAGTTCTATGTTCTATCTCTATGGTTTGTTTTTTCTTGAAGTACCCCATGCAGACACTGGTGGAAAACACTTTCGTTTGAAAGGGGTTGCCAAGCTTCCAAAAAACTACTAGTTTGATGAAATTTCAACAAACATTTTTTCACCAAATCTTGATGATACTTGGTGGTAATGATCAGTTCACTAAGCCCACTTGGGTGCCCAATTTTCACTCTTCTAGGTTGAAGCGTTCGTTTCCAGTAACACTTTGAATTTTAGGTTTCACTCTGTTTTCTCCTATATAGATAGATGTGTTGGAAACTCTAAATCAAACACGGTTTGTGCTAGCTCCTTGAAACTTGACCAAATGAAGTAGTTCTAAGTTCTATCTCTATGGTTTGTTTCCTCTTGAAGTACCCCATGCAGACACTGGTGGAAAACACTTTCGTTTGAAAGGGGTTGCCAAGCTTCCCAAAAACTACTAGTTTGCTGAAATCTCAGCAAACATTTTTTCACCAAATCTGGATGATACTTGGTGGTAATGATCAGTTCACTAAGCCCACTTGGGTGCCCAATTTACACTCTTCTAGGTTCAAGCGTTCGTTTCCAGTAACACTTTGAATTTTTAGGTTTCACTCTGTTTTCTCCTATATAGATAGATGTGTTGGAAACTCTAAATCAAACACGGTTTGTGCTAGCTCCTTGAAACTTGACCAAATGAAGTAGTTCTAAGTTCTATCTCTATGGTTTGTTTCCTCTTGAAGTACCCCATGCAGACACTGGAGGAAAACACTTTCGTTTGAAAGGGGTTGCCAAGCTTCCAAAAAACTACTAATTTGCTGAAATCTCAGCAAACATTTTTTCACCAAATCTTGATGATACTTGGTGGTAATGATCAGTTCACTAAGCCCACTTGGCTGCCAAATTTTCACTCTTCTAGGTTCAAGCGTTCGTTTCCAGTAACACTTTGAAATTTTAGGTTTCACTCTGTTTTCTCCTATATAGATAGCTGTGTTTTGAATTCTAAATCAAACACGGTTTGTGCTAGCTCCTTGAAACTTGACCAAATGAAGTAGTTCTAAGTTCTATCTCTATGGTTTGTTTCCTCTTGAAGTACCCCATGCAGACACTGGTGGAAAACACTTTCGTTTGAAAGGGGTTGCCAAGCTTCCAAAAAACTACTAATTTGCTGAAATATCAGCAAACATTTTTCACCAAATCTTCATGATACTTGGTGGTAATGATCAGTTCACTAAGCCCACTTGGCTGCCCAATTTTCACTCTTCTATGTTCAAGCGTTCGTTTCCAGTAACACTTTGAATTTTTAGGTTTCACTCTGTTTTCACCTATATAGATAGATGTGTTGGAAACTCTAAATCAAACAAGGTTTGTGCTAGCTCCTTGAAACTTGACCAAATGAAGTAGTTCTAAGTTCTATCACTCTGGTTTGTTTCCTCTTGAAGTACCCCATGCAGAGACTGGTGAAAAACACTTTTGTTTGAAAGGGGTTGCCAAGCCTCCAAAAAACTACTAGTTTGCTGAAATATCAGCAAACATTTTTTCACCAAATCTTGATGATACTTGGTGGTAATGATCAGTTCACTAAGCCCACTTGGGTGTCCAATTTTCACTCTTCTAGGTTCAAGCGTTCGTTTCCAGTAACACTTTGAATTTTTTGGTTTCACTCTGTTTTCTCCTATATAGATAGCGGTGTTTGGAATTCTAAATCAAACACTGTTTGTGCTAGCTCCTTCAAACTTGACCAAATGAAGTAGTTCTAAGTTCTATCTCTATGGTTTCTTTCCTCTTGAAGTACCCCATGCAGACACTGGTGGAAAACACTTTCGTTTGAAAGGGGTTGCCAAGCTTCCAAAAAACTACTAGTTTGCTGAAATCTCAGCAAACATTTTTTCACCAAATCTTGATGATACTTGGTGGTAATGATCAGTTCACTAAGCCCACTTGGCTGCCCAATTTTCAGTCTTCTAGGTTCAAGCGTTCGTTTCCAATAACACTTTGAATTTTTAGGTTTCACTCTGTTTTCTCCTACATAGATAGCTGTGTTTGGAATTCTAAATCAAACACGGTTTGTGCTAGCTCCTTGAAACTTGACCAAATGAAGCAGTTCTAAGTTCTATCTCTATGGTTTGTTTCCTCTTGAAGTACCCCATGCAGACACTGGTGGAAAACACTTTCGTTTGAAAGGGGTTGCCAAGCTTCCCAAAAACTACTAGTTTGCTGAAATCTCAGCAAACATTTTTTCACCAAATCTGGATGATACTTGGTGGTAATGATCAGTTCACTAAGCCCACTTGGCTGCCCAATTTTCACTCTTCTAGGTTCAAGCGTTCGTTTCCAGTAATACTTTGAATTTTTAGGTTTCACTCTGTTTTCTCCTATATAGATAGATGTGTTGGAAACTCTAAATCAAACACGGTTTGTGCTAGCTCCTTGAAACTTGACCAAATGAAGTAGTTCTAAGTTCTATCACTCTGGTTTGTTTCCTCTTGAAGTACCCCATGCAGAGACTGGTGAAAATCACTTTCGTTTGAAAGGGGTTGCCAAGCCTCCAAAAAACTACTAGTTTGCTGAAATCTCAGCAAACATTTTTTCACCAAATCTTGATGATACTTGGTGGTAATGATCAGTTCACTAAGCCCACTTGGCTGTCCAATTTTCACTCTTCTAGGTTCAAGCATTCGTTTCCAGTAATACTTTGAATTTTTAGGTTTCACTCTGTTTTCTCCTATATAGAGAGATGTGTTGGAAACTCTAAATCAAACACGGTTTGTGCTAGCTCCTTGAAACTTGACCAAATGAAGTAGTTCTAAGTTCTATCACTCTGGTTTGTTTCCTCTTGAAGTACCCCATGCAGAGACTGGTGAAAAACACTTTCGTGTGAAAGGGGTTGCCAAGCCTCCAAAAACTACTAGTTTGCTGAAATCTCAGCAAACATTTTTTCACCAAATCTTGATGATACTTGGTGGTAATGATCAGTTCACTAAGCCCACTTGGGTGTCCAATTTTCACTCTTCTAGGTTCAAGCGTTCGTTTCCAGTAACACTTTGAATTTTTAGGTTTCACTCTGTTTTCTCCTATATAGATAGATGTGTTGGAAACTCTAAATCAAACACGGTTTGTGCTAGCTCCTTGAAACTTGACCAAATGAAGTAGTTCTACGTTCTATCTCTATGGTTTGTTTCCTCTTGAAGTACCCCATGAAGACACTGGTGGAAAACACTTTCGTTTGAAAGGGGTTGCCAAGCTTCCAAAAAACTACTAGTTTGCTGAAATCTTAGAAAACATTTTTTCACCAAATCTTCACGATACTTGGTGGTAATGATCAGTTCACTAAGCCCACTTGGCTGCCCAATTTTCAGTCTTCTAGGTTCAAGCGTTCGTTTCCAATAACACTTTGAATTTTTAGGTTTCACTCTGTTTTCTCCTACATAGATAGCTGTGTTTGGAATTCTAAATCAAACACGGTTTGTGCTAGCTCCTTGAAACTTGACCAAATGAAGCAGTTCTAAGTTCTATCTCTATGGTTTGTTTCCTCTTGAAGTACCCCATGCAGACACTGGTGGAAAACACTTTCGTTTGAAAGGGGTTGCCAAGCTTCCCAAAAACTACTAGTTTGCTGAAATCTCAGCAAACATTTTTTCACCAAATCTGGATGATACTTGGTGGTAATGATCAGTTCACTAAGCCCACTTGGCTGCCCAATTTTCACTCTTCTAGGTTCAAGAGTTCGTTTCCAGTAACACTTTGAATTTTTAGGTTTCACTCTGTTTTCTCCTATATAGATAGATGTGTTGAAAACTCTAAATCAAACACGGTTTGTGCTAGCTCCTTGAAACTTGACCAAATGAAGTAGTTCTAAGTTCTATCACTCTGGTTTGTTTCCTCTTGAAGTACCCCATGCAGAGACTGGTGAAAAACACTTTCGTTTGAAAGTTGTTGCCAAGCCTCCAAAAAACTACTAGTTTGCTGAAATCTCAGCAAACATTTTTTCACCAAATCTTGATGATACTTGGTGGTAATGATCAGTTCACTAAGCCCACTTGGGTGTCCAATTTTCACTCTTCTAGGTTCAAGCGTTCGTTTCCAGTAACACTTTGAATTTTTAGGTTTCACTCTGTTTTCTCCTATATAGATAGATGTGTTGGAAACTCTAAATCAAACACGGTTTGTGCTAGCTCCTTGAAACTTGACCAAATGAAGTAGTTCTAAGTTCTATCTCTATGGTTTCTTTCCTCTTGAAGTACCCCATGAAGACACTGGTGGAAAACACTTTCGTTTGAAAGGGGTTGCCAAGCTTCCAAAAAACTACTAGTTTGCTGAAATCTTAGAAAACATTTTTTCACCAAATCTTCACGATACTTGGTGGTAATGATCAGTTCACTAAGCCCACTTGGGTGCCCAATTTTCACTCTTCTAGGTTCAAGCGTTCATTTCCAGTAACACTTTGTATTTTTAGGTTTCACTCTGTTTTCTCCTATATAGATAGATGTGTTGGAAACTCTAAATCAAACACGGTTTGTGCTAGCTCCTTGAAAATTGACCAAATGAAGTAGTTCTAAGTTCTATCTCTATGGTTTGTTTGCTCTTGAAGTACCCCCATGCAGACACTGGTGGAAAACACTTTCGTTTGAAAGGGGTAGCCAAGCTTCCCAAAAACTACTAGTTTGCTGAAACCTCAGCAAACATTTTTTCACCAAATCTTGATGATACTTGGTGGTAATGATCAGTTCAGTAAGCCCACTTGGCTGCCCAATTTTCACTCTTCTAGGTTCAAGCGTTCGTTTCCAGTAACACTTTGAAATTTTAGGTTTCACTCTGTTTTCTCCTATATAGATAGCTGTGTTTGGAATTCTAAATCAAACACGGTTTGTGCTAGCTCCTTGAAACTTGACCAAATGAAGTAGTTCTAAGTTCTATCTCTATGGTTTTGTTTCCTCTTGAAGTACCCCATGCAGACACTGGTGGAAAACACTTTCGTTTGAAAGGGGTTGCCAAGCTTCCAAAAAACTACTAATTTGCTGAAATCTCAGCAAACATTTTTTCACCAAATCTTGATGATACTTGGTGGTAATGATCAGTTCACTAAGCCCACTTGGCTGCCCAATTTTCACTCTTCTAGGTTCAAGCGTTCGTTTCCAGTAACACTTTGAATTTTTAGGTTTCACTCTGTTTTCTCCTATATAGATAGATGTGTTGGAAACTCTAAATCAAACACGGTTTGTGCTAGCTCTTTGAAACTTGACCAAATGAAGTAGTTCTAAGTTCTATCTCTATGGTTTGTTTCCTCTTGAAGTACCCCATGCAGACACTGGTGGAAAACACTTTCGTTTGAAAGGGGTTGCCAAGCTTCCAAAAACACTACTAGTTTGCTGAAATCTCAGCAAATATTTTTTCACCAAATCTTGATGATACTTGGTGGTAATGATCAGTTCACTAAGCCCACTTGGCTGCCCAATTTTCAGTCTTCTAGGTTCAAGCGTTCGTTTCCAATAACACTTTGAATTTTTAGGTTTCACTCTGTTTTCTCCTACATAGATAGCTGTGTTTGTAATTCTAAATCAAACACGGTTTTTGCTAGCTCCTTGAAACTTGACCAAATGAAGCAGTTCTAAGTTCTATCTCTATGGTTTGTTTCCTCTTGAAGTACCCCATGCAGACACTGGTGAAAAACACTTTCGTTTGAAAGGGGTTGCCAAGCTTCCCAAAAACTACTAGTTTGCTGAAATCTCAGCAAACCTTTTTTCACCAAATCTGGATGATACTTGGTGGTAATTATCAGTTCACTAAGCCCACTTGGCTGCCCAATTTTCACTCTTCTAGGTTCAAGCGTTCGTTTCCAGTAATACTTTGAATTTTTAGGTTTCACTCTGTTTTCTCCTATATAGATAGATGTGTTGGAAACTCTAAATCAAACACGGTTTGTGCTAGCTCCTTGAAACTTGACCAAATGAAGTAGTTCTAAGTTCTATCACGCTGGTTTGTTTCCTCTTGAAGTACCCCATGCAGAGACTGGTGAAAAAAACTTTCGTTTGAAAGGGGTTGCCAAGCCTCCAAAAAACTACTAGTTTGCTGAAATCTCAGCAAACATTTTTTCACCAAATCTTGATGATACTTGGTGGTAATGATCAGTTCACTAAGCCCACTTGGCTGCCAAATTTTCACTCTTCTAGGTTCAAGCGTTCGTTTCCAATAACACTTTGAATTTTTAGGTTTCACTCTGTTTCTCCTACATAGATAGCTGTGTTTGGAATTCTAAATCAAACACGGGTTTGTGCTAGCTCCTTGAAACTTGACCAAATGAAGCAGTTTCTAAGTTCTATCTCTATGGTTTGTTTCCTCTTGAAGTACCCCATGCAGACACTGGTGGAAAACACTTTCGTTTGAAAGGGGTTGCCAAGCTTCCCAAAAACTACTAGTTTGCTGAAATCTCAGCAAACATTTTTTCCACCAAATCTGGATGATACTTGGTGGTAATGATCAGTTCACTAAGCCCACTTGGCTGCCCAATTTTCACTCTTCTAGGTTCAAGCGTTCGTTTCCAGTAATACTTTGAATTTTTAGGTTTCACTCTGTTTTCTCCTATATAGATAGATGTGTTGGAAACTCTAAATCAAACACGGTTTGTGCTAGCTCCTTGAAACTTGACCAAATGAAGTAGTTCTAACTTCTATCTCTATGGTTTGTTTCCTCTTGAAGTATCCCATGCAGAGACTGGTGAAAAACACTTTCGTTTGAAAGGGGTTGCCAAGCCTCCCAAAAACTACTAGTTTGCTGAAATCTCAGCAAACATTTTTTCACCAAATCTTGATGATACTTGGTGGTAATGATCAGTTCACTAAGCCCACTTGGCTGTCCAATTTTCACTCTTCTAGGTTCAAGCGTTCGTTTCCAGTAATACTTTGAATTTTTAGGTTTCACTCTGTTTTCTCTCCTATATAGATAGATGTGTTGGAAACTCTAAATCAAACACGGTTTGTGCTAGCTCCTTGAAACTTGACCAAATGAAGTAGTTCTAAGTTCTATCACTCTGGTTTGTTTCCTCTTGAAGTACCCCATGCAGAGACTGGTGAAAAAAACTTTCGTTTGAAAGGGGTTGCCAAGCCTCCAAAAAACTACTAGTTTGCTGAAATCTCAGCAAACATTTTTTCACCAAATCTTGATGATACTTGGTGGTAATGATCAGTTCACTAAGCCCACTTGGCTGCCAAATTTTCACTCTTCTAGGTTCAAGCGTTCGTTTCCAATAACACTTTGAATTTTTAGGTTTCACTCTGTTTTCTCCTACATAGATAGCTGTGTTTGGAATTCTAAATCAAACACGGTTTGTGCTAGCTCCTTGAAACTTGACCAAATGAAGCAGTTCTAAGTTCTATCTCTATGGTTTGTTTCCTCTTGAAGTACCCCATGCAGACACTGGTGGAAAACACTTTCGTTTGAAAGGGGTTGCCAAGCTTCCAAAAAAACTACTAGTTTGCTGAAATCTTAGCAAACATTTTTTCACCAAATCTTCACGATACTTGGTGGTAATGATCAGTTCAGTAAGCCCACTTGGCTGCCCAATTTTCACTCTTCTAGGTTCAAGCGTTCGTTTCCAGTAACACTTTGAAATTTTAGGTTTCACTCTGTTTTCTCCTATATAGATAGCTGTGTTTGGAATTCTAAATCAAACACGGTTTGTGCTAGCTCCTTGAAACTTGACCAAATGAAGTAGTTCTAAGTTCTCTCTCTATGGATTGTGTCCTCTTGAAGTACCTCATGCAGACACTGGTGGAAAACACTTTCGTTTGAAAGGGGTTGCCAAGCTTCCACAAAACTACTAATTTGCTGAAATCTCAGCAAACGTTTTTTCACCAAATCTTGATGATACTTGGTGGTAATGATCAGTTCACTAAGCCCACTTGGCTGCCCAATTTTCCCTCTTCTAGGTTCAAGCGTTCGTTTCCAGTATCACTTTGAAAATTTAGGTTTCACTCTGTTTTCTCCTATATAGATAGCTGTGTTTGGAATTCTAAATCAAACACGGTTTGTGCTAGCTCCTTGAAACTTGACCAAATGGAAGTAGTTCTAAGTTCTATCTCTATGGTTTGTTTCCTCTTGAAGTACCCCATGCAGACACTGGTGGAAAACACTTTCGTTTGAAAGGGGTTGCCAAGCTTCCAAAAACTACTAATTTGCTGAAATCTCAGCAAACATTTTTTCACCAAATCTTGATGATACTTGGTGGTAATGATCAGTTCACTAAGCCCACTTGGCTGCCCAATTTTCACTCTTCTAGGTTCAAGCGTTCGTTTCCAGTAACACTTTGAATTTTTAGGTTTTCACTCTGTTTTCTCCTATATAGATAGATGTGTTGGAAACTCTAAATCAAAACACGGTTTGTGCTAGCTCCTTGAAACTTGACCAAATGAAGTAGTTCTAAGTTCTATCTCTATGGTTTGTTTCCTCTTGAAGTACGCCATGCAGACACTGGTGGAAAACACTTTCGTTTGAAAGGGGTTGCCAAGCTTCCAAAAACACTACTAGTTTGCTGAAATCTCAGCAAATATTTTTTTCACCAAATCTTGATGATACTTGGTGGTAATGATCAGTTCACTAAGCCCACTTGGCTGCCCAATTTTCACTCTTCTAGGTTCAAGCATTCGTTTCCAATAACACTTTGAATTTTTAGGTTTCACTCTGTTTTCTCCTACATAGATAGCTGTGTTTGGAATTCTAAATCAAACACGGTTTGTGCTAGCTCCTTGAAACTTGACCAAATGAAGCAGTTCTAAGTTCTATCTCTATGGTTTGTTTCCTCTTGAAGTACCCCATGCAGACACTGGTGGAAAACACTTTCGTTTGAAAGGGGTTGCCAAGCTTCCCAAAAACTACTAGTTTGCTGAAATCTCAGCAAACATTTTTTCACCAAATCTGGATGATACTTGGTGGTAATGATCAGTTCACTAAGCCCACTTGGCTGCCCAATTTTCACTCTTCTAGGTTCAAGCGTTCGTTTCCAGTAATACTTTGAATTTTTAGGTTTCACTCTGTTTTCTCCTATATAGATAGATGTGTTGGAAACTCTAAATCAAACACGGTTTGTGCTAGCTCCTTGAAACTTGACCAAATGAAGTAGTTCTAAGTTCTATCACTCTGGTTTGTTTCCTCTTGAAGTACCCCATGCAGAGACTGGTGAAAAAAACTTTCGTTTGAAAGGGGTTGCCAAGCCTCCAAAAAACTACTAGTTTGCTGAAATCTCAGCAAACATTTTTTCACCAAATCTTGATGATACTTGGTGGTAATGATCAGTTCACTAAGCCCACTTGGCTGTCCAATTTTCACTCTTCTAGGTTCAAGCGTTCGTTTCCAGTAACACTTTGAATTTTTTGGTTTTACTCTGTTTTCTCCTATATAGATAGCGGTGTTTGGAATTCTAAATCAAACACTGTTTGTGCTAGCTCCTTGAAACTTGACCAAATGAAGTAGTTCTAAGTTCTATCTCTATGGTTTCTTTCCTCTTGAAGTACCCCATGCAGACACTGGTGGAAAACACTTTCGTTTGAAAGGGGTTGCCAAGCTTCCAAAAAACTACTAGTTTGCTGAAATCTCAGCAAACATTTTTTCACCAAATCTTGATGATACTTGGTGGTAATGATCAGTTCACTAAGCCCACTTGGGTGCCCAATTTTCACTCTTCTAGGTTTAAGCGTTCGTTTCCAGTAACACTTTGAATTTTTAGGTTTCACTCTGTTTTCTCCTATATAGATAGATGTGTTGGAAACTCTAAATCAAACACGGTTTGTGCTAGCTCCTTGAAACTTGACCAAATGAAGTAGTTCTAAGTTCTATCTCTACTGGTTTGTTTCCTCTTGAAGTACCCCATGAAGACACTGGTGGAAAACACTTTCGTTTGAAAGGGGTTGAAAAGCTTCCAAAAAACTACTAGTTTGCTGAAATCTTAGCAAACATTTTTTCACCAAATCTTCACGATACTTGGTGGTAATGATCAGTTCACTAAGCCCACTTGGGTGCCCAATTTTCACTCTTCTAGGTTCAAGCGTTCGTTTCCAGTAACACTTTGAATTTTCCTATATAGATAGATATGTTGGAAACTCTAAATCAAACACAGGGGTTTGTGCTAGAATCCTTGAAAATTGACCAAATGAAGTAGTTGGAAGGTTCTATCTCTATGGTTTGTTTTGCTTCTTGAAGTACCCCACATGCAGAGACAACTGGTGGAAAACACTTTCGTTTGAAAGGGGTTGCCAAGCTTCCGAAAAACTACTAGTTTGCTGAAATCTCAGCAAACATTTTTTCACCAAATCTTGATGATACTTCATGGTAATGATCAGTTCACTAAGCCCACTCTGGCTGCCCAAATTTCACTCTTCTAGGTTCAAGCGTTCGTTTCCAGTAATACTTTGAATTTTTAGGTTTCACTCTGTTTTCTTTTATATAGATAGATGTGTTGGAAACTCTAAATCAAACACGGTTAGTGCTAGCTCCTTGAAACTTGACCAAATGAAGTAGTTCTAAGTTCTATCACTCTGGTTTGTTTCCTCTTGAAGTACCCCAATGCAGAGACTGGTGAAAAAAACTTTCGTTTGAAAGGGGTTGCCAAGCCTCCAAAAAACTACTAGTTTGCTGAAATCTCAGCAAACATTTTTTCACCAAATCTTGATGATACCTTGGTGGTAATGATCAGTTCACCTAAGCCCACTTGGCTGCCAAATTTTCACTCTTCTAGGTTCAAGCGTTCGTTTCCAATAACACTTTTGAATTTTTAGGTTTCACTCTGTTTTCTCCTACATAGATAGCTGTGTTTTGGAATTCTAAATCAAACACGGTTTGTGCTAGCTCTCTTGAAACTTGACCAAATGAAGCCAGTTCTAAGTTCTATCTCCATGGTTTGTTTCCTCTTGAAGTACCCCATGAAGACACTGTGGAAAACACATTTCGTTTGAAAGGGGTTGCCAAGCTTCCCAAAAACTACTAGTTTGCTGAAATCTCAGCAAACATTTTTTCACCAAATCTGGATGATACTTGGTGGTAATGATCAGTTCACTAAGCCCACTTGGCTGCCCAATTTTCACTCTTCTAGGTTCAAGCGTTCGTTTCCAGTAATACTTTGAATTTTAGGTTTCACTCTGTTTTCTCCTATATAGATAGATGTGTTGGAAACTCTAAATCAAACACGGTTTGTGCTAGCTCCTTGAAACTTGACCAAATGAAGTAGTTCTAAGTTCTATCACTATTGGTTTGTTTCCTTTGAAGTACCCCATGCAGAGACTGGTGAAAAACACATTTCGTTTGAAAGGGGTTGCCAAGCCTCCAAAAAACTACTAAGTTTGCTGAAATCTCAGCAAACATTTTTTCACCAAATCTTGATGATACTTGGTGGTAATGATCAGTTCACTAAGCCCACTTGGCTGTCCAATTTCACTCTTCTAGGTTCAAGCGTTCGTTTCCAGTAATACTTTGAATTTTTAGTTTCACTCTGTTTTCTCCTATATAGATAGATGTGTTGGAAACTCTAAATCAAACACGGTTTGTGCTAGCTCATTGAAACTTGACCAAATGAAGTAGTTCTAAGTTCTATCACTCTGGTTTGTTTCCTCTTGAAGTACCCCATGCAGAGACTGGTGAAAAACACTTTCGTTTGAAAGGGGTTGCCAAGCCTCCAAAAAACTACTAGTTTGCTGAAATCTCAGCAAACATTTTTTCACCAAATCTTGATGATACTTGGTGGTAATGATCAGTTCACTAAGCCCACTTGGGTGTCCAATTTTCACTTTTCTAGGTTCAAGCGTTCGTTTCCAGTAACACTTTGAATTTTTAGGTTTCACTCTGTTTTCTCCTATATAGATAGATGTGTTGGAAACTCTAAATCAAACACGGTTTGTGCTAGCTCCTTGAAACTTGACCAAATGAAGTAGTTCTAAGTTCTATCTCTATGGTTTGTTTCCTCTTGAAGTACCCCATGAAGACACTGGTGGAAAACACTTTCGTTTGAAAGGGGTTGCCAAGCTTCCAAAAAACTACTAGTTTGCTGAAATCTTAGCAAACATTTTTTCACCAAATCTTCACGATACTTGGTGGTAATGATAAGTTCACTAAGCCCACTTGGCTGCCCAATTTCACTCTTCTAGGTTCAAGCGTTCGTTTCCTGTAACACTTTGAAATTTTAGGTTTCACTCTGTTTTCTCCTATATAGATAGCTGTGTTTGGAATTCTAAATCAAACACGGTTTGTGCTAGCTCCTTGAAACTTGACCAATGAAGTAGTTCTAAGTTCTATCTCTATGGTTTGTGTCCTCTTGAAGTACCCCATGCAGACACTGGAGGAAAACACTTTCGTTTGAAAGGGGTTGCCAAGCTTCCAAAAAACTACTAATTTGCTGAAATCTCAGCAAACATTTTTTCACCAAATCTTGATGATACTTGGTGGTAATGATCAGTTCACTAAGCCCACTTGGCTGCCCAATTTTCACTCTTCTAGGTTCAAGCAGTTCGTTTCCAGTAACACTTTGAAAATTTAGGTTTCACTCTGTTTTCTCCTATATAGATGCTGTGTTTGGAATTCTAAATCAAACACGGTTTGTGCTAGCTCCTTGAAACTTGACCAAATGAAGTAGTTCTAAGTTCTATCTCTATGGTTTGTTTCCTCTTGAAGTACCCCATGCAAGCACTGGTGGAAAACACTTTCGTCTGAAAGGGGTTGCCAAGCTTCAAAAAACTACTAATTTGCTGAAATCTCAGCAAACATTTTTTTTCACCAAATCTTGATGATACTTGGTGGTAATGATCAGTTCACTAAGCCCACTTGGCTGCCCAATTTTCACTCTTCTAGGTTCAAGCAGTTCGTTTCCAGTAACACTTTGAATTTTTAGGTTTCACTCTGTTTTCTCCTATATAGATAGATGTGTTGGAAACTCTAAATCAAACACGGTTTGTGCTAGCTCTTTGAAACTTGACCAAATGAAGTAGTTCTAAGTTCTATCTCTATGGTTTGTTTCCTCTTGAAGTACCCCATGCAGACACTGGTGGAAAAAACTTTCGTTTGAAAGGGGTTGCCAAGCTTCCAAAAACACTACTAGTTTGCTGAAATCTCAGCAAATATTTTTTCACCAAATCTTGATGATACTTGGTGGTAATGATCAGTTCACTAAGCCCACTTGGCTGCCCAATTTTCACTCTTCTAGGTTCAAGCGTTCGTTTCCAATAAGACTTTGAATTTTTAGGTTTCACTCTGTTTTCTCCTACATAGATAGCTGTGTTTGGAATTCAAATCAAACACGGTTTGTGCTAGCTCCTTGAAACTTGACCAAATGAAGCAGTTCTAAGTTCTATCTCTATGGTTTGTTTCCTCTTGAAGTACCCCATGCAGACACTGGTGGAAAACACTTTCGTTTGAAAGGGGTTGCCAAGCTTCCCAAAAACTACTAGTTTGCTGAAATCTCAGCAAACATTTTTTCACCAAATCTGGATGATACATGGTGGTAATGATCAGTTCACTAAGCCCACTTGGCTGCCCAATTTTCACTCTTCTAGGTTCAAGCGTTCGTTTCCAGTAATACTTTGAATTTTTAGGTTTCACTCTGTTTTCTCCTATATAGATAGATGTGTTGGAAACTCTAAATCAAACACGGTTTGTGCTAGCTCCTTGAAACTTGACCAAATGAAGTAGTTCTAAGTTCTATCACTCTGGTTTGTTTCCTCTTGAAATACCCCATGCAGAGACTGGAGAAAAAAACTTTCGTTTGAAAGGGGTTGCCAAGCCTCCAAAAAACTACTAGTTTGCTGAAATCTCAGCAATCATTTTTTCACCAAATCTTGATGATACTTGGTGGTAATGATCAGTTCACTAAGCCCACTTGGCTGTCCAATTTTCACTCTTCTAGGTTCAAGCGTTCGTTTCCAGTAACACTTTGAATTTTTTGGTTTCACTCTGTTTTCTCCTATATAGATAGCGGTGTTTGGAATTCTAAATCAAACACTGTTTGTGCTAGCTCCTTGAAACTTGACCAAATGAAGTAGTTCTAAGTTCTATCTCTATGGTTTGTTTCCTCTTGAAGTACCCCATGCAGACACTGGTGGAAAACACTTTCGTTTGAAAGGGGTTGCCAAGCTTCCAAAAAACTACTAATTTGCTGAAATCTCAGCAAACATTTTTTCACCAAATCTTGATGATACTTGGTGGTAATGATCAGTTCACTAAGCCCACTTGCCTGCCCAATTTTCACTCTTCTAGGTTCAAGCGTTCGTTTCCAGTAACACTTTGAATTTTTAGGTTTCACTCTGTTTTCTCCTATATAGATAGATGTGTTGGAAACTCTAAATCAAACACGGTTTGTGCTAGCTCCTTGAAACTTGACCAAATGAAGTAGTTCTAAGTTCTATCTCTATTGTTTGTTTCCTCTTGAAGTACCCCATGCAGACACTGGTGGAAAACACTTTCGTTTGAAAGGGGTTGCCAAGCTTCCAAAAACACTACTAGTTTGCTGAAATCTCATCAAATATTTTTTCACCAAATCTTGATGATACTTGGTGGTAATGATCAGTTCACTAAGCCCACTTGGCTGCCCAATTTTCACTCTTCTAGGTTCAAGCGTTCGTTTCCAATAACCCTTTGAATTTTTAGGTTTCACTGTTTTCTCCTACATAGATAGCTGTGTTTGGAATTCTGAATCAAAAACGGTTTGTGCTAGCTCCTTGAAACTTGACCAAATGAAGCAGTTCTAAGTTCTATCTCTATGGTTTGTTTCCTCTTGAAGTACCCCATGCAGAACAGTGGTGGAAAACACTTTCGTTTGAAAGGGGTTGCCAAGCTTCCCAAAAACTACTAGTTTGCTGAAATCTCAGCAAACATTTTTTCACCAAATCTGGATGATACTTGGTGGTAATGATCAGTTCACTACGCCCACTTCCCTGCCCAATTTTCACTCTTCTAGGTTCAAGCGTTCGTTTCCAGTAATACTTTGAATTTTTAGGTTTCACTCTGTTTTCTCCTATATAGATAGATGTGTTGGAAACTCTAAATCAAACACGGTTTGTGCTAGCTCCTTGAAACTTGACCAAATGAAGTAGTTCTAAGTTCTATCACTCTGGTTTGTTTCCTCTTGAAGTACCCCATGCAGAGACTGGTGAAAAACACTTTCGTTTGAAAGGGGTTGCCAAGCCTCCAAAAAACTACTAGTTTGCTGAAATCTCAGCAAACATTTTTTCACCAAATCTTGATGATACTTGGTGGTAATGATCAGTTCACTAAGCCCACTTGGCTGTCCAATTTTCACTCTTCTAGGTTCAAGCGTTCGTTTCCAGTAACACTTTGAATTTTTTGGTTTCACTCTGTTTTCTCCTATATAGATAGCGGTGTTTGGAATTCTAAATCAAACACTGTTTGTGCTAGCTCCTTCAAACTTGACCAAATGAAGTAGTTCTAAGTTCTATCTCTATGGTTTCTTTCCTTTTGAAGTACCCCATGCAGACACTGGTGGAAAACACTTTCGTTTGAAAGGGGTTGCCAAGCTTCCAAAAAACTACTAGTTTGCTGAAATCTCAGCAAACATTTTTTCACCAAATCTTGATGATACTTGGTGGTAATGATCAGTTCACTAAGCCCACTTGGCTGCCCAATTTTCACTCTTCTAGGTTCAAGCGTTCGTTTCCAGTAACACTTTGAATTTTTAGGTTTCACTCTGTTTTCTCCTATATAGATAGATGTGTTGGAAACTCTAAATCAAACACGGTTTGTGCTAGCTCCTTGAAACTTGACCAAATGAAGTAGTTCTAAGTTCTATCTCTATGGTTTGTTTCCTCTTGAAGTACCCCATGAAGACACTGGTGGAAAACACTTTCGTTTGAAAGGGGTTGCCAAGCTTCCAAAAAACTACTAGTTTGCTGAAATCTTAGCAAACATTTTTTCACCAAATCTTCACGATACTTGGTGGTAATGATCAGTTCACTAAGCCCACTTGGGTGCCCAATTTTCACTCTTCTAGGTTCAAGCGTTCGTTTCCAGTAACACTTTGAATTTTTAGGTTTCACTCTGTTTTCTCCTATATAGATAGATGTGTTGGAAACTCTAAATCAAACACGGTTTGTGCTAGCTCCTTGAAAATTGACCAAATGAAGTAGTTCTAAGTTCTATCTCTATGGTTTGTTTGCTCTTTGAAGTACCCCATGCAGACACTGGTGGAAAACACTTTCGTTTGAAAGGGGTTGCCAAGCTTCCCAAAAACTACTAGTTTGCTGAAACCTCAGCAAACATTTTTTCACCAAATCTTGATGATACTTGGTGGTAATGATCAGTTCAGTAAGCCCACTTGGCTGCCCAATTTTCACTCTTCTAGGTTCAAGCGTTCGTTTCCAGTAACACTTTGAAATTTTAGGTTTCACTCTGTTTTCTCCTATATAGATAGCTATGTTTGGAATTCTAAATCAAACACGGTTGTGCTAGCTCCTTGAAACTTGACCAAATGAAGTAGTTCTAAGTTCTATCTCTATGGTTTGTTTCCTCTTGAAGTACCCCATGCAGACACTGGTGGAAAACACTTTCGTTTGAAAGGGGTTGCCAAGCTTCCAAAAAACTACTAATTTGCTGAAATCTCAGCAAACATTTTTTCACCAAATCTTGATGATACTTGATGGTAATGATCAGTTCACTAAGCCCACTTGGCTGCCCAATTTTCACTCTTCTAGGTTCAAGCGTTCGTTTCCAGTAACACTTTGAAAATTTAAGGTTTCACTCTGTTTTCTCCTATATAGATAGCTGTGTTTGGAATTCTAAATCAAACACGGTTTGTGCTAGCTCCTTGAAACTTGACCAAATGAAGTAGTTCTAAGTTCTATCTCTATGGTTTCTTTCCTCTTGAAGTACCCCATGCAGACACTGGTGGAAAACACTTTCGTTTGAAAGGGGTTGCCAAGCTTCCAAAAAACTACTAATTTGCTGAAATCTCAGCAAAC
This sequence comes from Callospermophilus lateralis, assembly GCF_048772815.1. NCBI lineage: Eukaryota > Metazoa > Chordata > Mammalia > Rodentia > Sciuridae > Callospermophilus > Callospermophilus lateralis. Next base: position 1,496 of record NW_027517558.1, on the reverse strand, counting down.
ATTTTTTCACCAAATCTTGATGATACTTGGTGGTAATGATCAGTTCACTAAGCCCACTTGGCTGCCCAATTTTCACTCTTCTAGGTTCAAGCGTTCGTTTCCAGTAACACTTTGAATTTTTAGGTTTCACTCTGTTTTCTCCTATATAGATAGATGTGTTGGAACTCTAAATCAAACACGGTTTGTGCTAGCTCCTTGAAACTTGACCAAATGAAGTAGTTCTAAGTTCTATCTCTATAGTTTGTTTCCTCTTGAAGTACCCCATGCAGACACTGGTGGAAAACACTTTCGTTTGAAAGGGGTTGCCAAGCTTCCAAAAACAATACTAGTTTGCTGAAATCTCATCAAATATTTTTTCACCAAATCTTGATGATACTTGGTGGTAATGATCAGTTCACTAAGCCCACTTGGCTGCCCAATTTTCACTCTTCTAGGTTCAAGCGTTCGTTTCCAATAACACTTTGAATTTTTAGGTTTCACTCTGTTTTCTCCTACATAGATAGCTGTGTTTGGAATTCTGAATCAAAAACCGGTTTGTGCTAGCTCCTTGAAACTTGACCAAATGAAGCAGTTCTAAGTTCTATCTCTATGGTTTGTTTCCTCTTGAAGTACCCCATGCAGACAGTGGTGGAAAACACTTTCGTTTGAAAGGGGTTGCCAAGCTTCCCAAAAACTACTAGTTTGCTGAAATCTCAGCAAACATTTTTTCACCAAATCTGGATGATACTTGGTGGTAATGATCAGTTCACTAAGCCCACTTCCCTGCCCAATTTTCACTCTTCTAGGTTCAAGCGTTCGTTTCCAGTAATACTTTGAATTTTTAGGTTTCACTCTGTTTTCTCCTATATAGATAGATGTGTTGGAAACTCTAAATCAAACACGGTTTGTGCTAGCTCCTTGAAACTTGCCAAAGGAAGTAGTTCTAAATTCTATCACTCTGGTTTGGTTTCCTCTTGAAGTACCCCATGCAGAGACTGGTGAAAAACACTTTCGTTTGAAAGGGGTTGCCAAGCCTCCAAAAAACTACTAGTTTGCTGAAATCTCAGCAAACATTTTTTCACCAAATCTTGATGATACTTGGTGGTAATGATCAGTTCACTAAGCCCACTTGGCTGTCCAATTTTCACTCTTCTAGGTTCAAGCGTTCGTTTCCAGTAACACTTTGAATTTTTTGGTTTCACTCTGTTTTCTCCTATATATAGATAGCGGTGTTTGGAATTCTAAATCAAACACTGTTTGTGCTAGCTCCTTCAAACTTGACCAAATGAAGTAGTTCTAAGTTCTATCTCTATGGTTTCTTTCCTTTTGAAGTACCCCATGCAGACACTGGTGGAAAACACTTTCGTTTGAAAGGGGTTGCCAAGCTTCCAAAAAACTACTAGTTTGCTGAAATCTCAGCAAACATTTTTTCAAAAAATCTTGATGATACTTGGTGGTAATGATCAGTTCACTAAGCCCACTTGGCTGCCAATTTTCACTCTTCATAGGTTCAAGCG
>NW_027517557.1:0-42136 GCF_048772815.1 Callospermophilus lateralis | reverse complement strand
TCAGTTTTGTCTCTATGGTTTGTTTCCTGTTCAAGTAGCCCATGCACAGACTGTGGAAAAGCACTTTCATTGAGAGGTGTTGCCAAGCTTCTAAGAAATAACGAGTTTCCGAAATACCAGCAAATATTTTTTCACCCAATCTTGATGATACTTGGTGGTAATGATCGGAACACAAATCCCACTTGACTCACCAAATTTGTTCTTCTAGGTTGATGCGTTCGTTTTCAGTAGCAGTTTTTAATTTTAGGTTTCACTCTGTTCTCTCCTATATAGATAGATGAATTTGGAACTCTAAATCCAACATGGTTTGTAGTACCTTTTTGAAACTTGACAAAATAAAGTAGTTCTCAGTTTTGTCTCTATGGTTTGTTTCCTGTTCAAGTAGCCCATGCACAGACTGTGGAAAAGCACTTTCATTGAGAGGTGTTGCCAAGCTTCTAAGAAATAACGAGTTTCCGAAATACCAGCAAATATTTTTTCACCCAATCTTGATGATACTTGGTGGTAAGGACACGTACACAAATCCCACTTGGCTCACCTAATTTTGTTCTTCTAGGTTGAAGCGTTCGTCTACTGTAGCAGTTTATATTTAGGATTCCCTCTGTTCTCTCCTATATAGATAGATGAATTTGAAACTCTAAATCCAACGTGGTTTGTAGTAGCTCTTTGAAGCTTGACAAAATAAAGAAGTTCTTGGTTTGTCTGTATGGATTGTTTCCTCTTCAAGTAGCCCTAGGCCCTGACTTTGGAAAAGAACTTTCATTGAGAGGGGTTGCCAAGCTTCCAAGAAATTACGAGTTTCCGAAATACCAGCAAATATTTTTTCACCCAATGTTGATGATACTTGGTGGTGATGATCAGTACACAAATCCCACTTGGCTCATCAAATTTTGTTCTTCTAGGTTGAAGCGTTCGTCTACCTTAGCAGTTTTTATATTTAGGTTTCACTCTGTTCTCTCCTATATAGATAGATGAATTTCAAACTCTAAATCCAACATGGTCCGTAGTAGCTATTTGAAACTTGACAATACAAAGGAGTTCTCAGTTTTGTCTCTACGAATTGTTTCTGCTTCACGTAGCCCTAAGCAGTGACTGTGGAAAGCACTTTCATTGAGAGGGGTTGCCAAGCTTCCGAGAAATTACAAGTTTCCGAAATACCAGCAAATATTTTTCACCCATTCTTGATGATACTTGGTGTTAAGGACAAATACACAAATTTCACTTGGCGCACCAACTTTTGTTCTTCTAGGTTGAAGCATTCGTCTACAGTAGCAGTTTTTATTTTTAGTTTCACTCTGTTCTCTCCCATATAGATATATGAATTTGGAACTCTAAATCCAACATGGTTTGTAGCAGCTCTTTGAAACGTGACAAAATAAAGGAGTTTTCAGTTTTGTCTCTATGGTTTGTTGTCTCTTAAAGTAGCCCAAGGCACAGACAGTGGAAAAGCACTTTCATTGAAAGGGGTTGCCAAGCTTCCAAGAAATTACGAGTTTCCGAAATACCAGCATATAGTTTTTTCACCCAATGCTGATGATAAGTGGTGGTAGTAACAAGTACACAAATCCCACTTGGCTCAACAAATTTTGTTCTTCTAGGTTGATGCGTTCGTTTACAGTAGCAGTTTTTATTTTTAGGTTTCACTCTGTTCTCTCCTATATGATAGATGAATTTGGAACTATAAATCCAACTTGGTTTGTAGTAGCTATTCAAAAGTTGACAAAATAAAGAAGTTCTCAGTTTTTGTCTCTATGGTTTGTTTCCTCTTCAAGTAGCCCTAGGCACAGACTGTGGAAAAGCACTTTCATTGAGAGGGGTTGCCAAGCTTCTAAGAAATAACGAGTTTCCGAAATACAAGCAAATATTTTTTCACCCAATCTTGATGATACTTGGTGGTAATGATCGGTACACAAATCCCACTTGACTCACCAAATTTTGTTCTTCTAGGTTGATGCGTTCGTTTTCAGTAGCAGTTTTACTTTTAGGTTTCACTCTGTTCTCTCGTATATAGATAGATGAATTTGGAAGTCTAAATCCAACATGGTTTGTAGTAGCTTTTTGAAACTTGACAAAATAAAGCAGTTCTCAGTTTTGTCTCTATGGTTTGTTTCCTCTTCAAGTAACCCATGCACAGACTGTGGAAAAGCACTTTCATTGAGAGGTGTTGCCAAGCTTCTAAGAAATAACGAGTTTCCGAAATACCAGCAAATATTTTTTCACCCAATATCGATGATACTTGGTGGTAACGATCTGTACACAAATCCCACTTGGCTCACCAAATTTTGTTCTTCTAGGTTGACGCATTCGAGTAGAGTAGCAATTTTTATATTTAGGTTTCACTCTGTTCTCTCCTATGAGATAGATGAATTTGGAACTCTAAATCCAATATGGTTTGTAGTAGCTCTTTGAAACTTGACAAAATAAAGGAGTTCTCAGTTTTGTCTCTATGATTTGTTTCCGCTACAAGTAGCCCTAAGAAGTGACTGTGGAAAAGCACTTAAATTGAGAGGCGTTGACAAGCTTCCAAGAAATTACAAGTTTCCGAAATACCAGCAAATATTTTTTCTCCCAATTTTGATGATACGTGGTGGTAATGACAAGTCCACAAAACCCACTTGGCTCACCAAATTTTGTTCTTCTAGGTTGAAGCGTTCGTTTGCAGTAGCAGTTTTATTTTTAGGTTTCACTCTGTTCTCTCCTATATAGATAATGAATTTGGAACTCTAAATCCAAAATGGTTTGTAGTAGCTCTTTGAAAATTGACAAAATAAGGAGTTCACAGTTTTCTCTCTGTGGTTTGTTTCCTGGTCAAGTACCCCTAAAAACAGACTGTGGAAAAGCACTTTCATTGAGTGGGGTTTTCAAGCTTCTAAGAAATAACGAGTTTCCGAAATACCAGCAAATATTTTTTTCACGCATTCTTGATGACAATTGGTGGTAATCATCAGTACAAAAATCCCACTTGGCTCACCAAATTTTGTTCTTCTAGGTTGAAGCGTTCATCTACAGTAGCAGTTTTTATATTTAGGTTTCACTCTGTTCTCTCCTATATAGATAAATGAATTTGGAACTCTAAATCCAATATGGTTTGTTGTAGCTCTTTGAAACTTGACAAAGTAAAGGAGTTCTCAGTTTTGTCTCTATGATTTGTTTCCGCTTCATATAGCCCTAAGCAGAGTTTGTGGAATAGCACTTTCATTGAAAGGGGGTTGCCAATCTTCCAATAAATTACGAGTTTTCGAAATACCAGCAAATATTTTGTCACCCAAGATTGATGATACGTGGTGGTAATGATCGGTACACAAATCCCACTTGGCTCACCAAATTTTGTTCTTCTAGGTTGAAGCGTTCGTCTACAGTAGCAGTTTTTATATTTAGGTTTCACTCTGTTCTCTGCTATATAGATAGATGAATTTGGATCTCTAAATCCAACATGGTTTGTAGTAGCTCTTTGAAACTTGACAAAATGAAGGAGTTTTCAGTTTTGTCTCTATGTTTTTTTCCTCTTCAAGTAGCCCTAAGCATAGACGGTGGAAAAGCATTTTCATTGAGTGGGGTTGCCAAGTTTCTAAGAAATAACGAGTTTTTGAAATACCAGCAAATAATTTTTCACCCGATGTTGATGATACTTGGTGGTAATGATCAGTACACAAATCCCACTTGGCTCACCAAATTTTGTTCTTCTAGGTTGAAGCGTTCGTCTACAGTAGCAGTTTTTATGTTTAGGTTTCACTCTGTTCTCTAGTATATGATAGATGAATTTGGAACTATAAATCCAACTTGGTTTGTAGTAGCTCTTCAAAAGTTGACAAAATAAAGAAGTTCTCAGTTTTGTCTCTATGGTTTGTTTCCTCTTCAAGTAGCCCTAGGCACAGACTGTGGAAAAGCACTTTCATTGAGAGGGGTTGCCAAGCTTCTAAGAAATAACGAGTTTCCGAAATACAAGCAAATATTTTTTCACCCAATCTTGATGATACTTGGTGGTAATGATCGGAACACAAATCCCACTTGACTCACCAAATTTTGTTCTTCTAGGTTGATGCGTTCGTTTTCAGTAGCAGTTTTTAATTTTAGGTTTCACTCTGTTCTCTCCTATATAGATAGATGAATTTGGAACTCTAAATCCAACATGGTTTGTAGTACCTTTTTGAAACTTGACAAAATAAAGTAGTTCTCAGTTTTGTCTCTATGGTTTGTTTCCTGTTCAAGTAGCCCATGCACAGACTGTGGAAAAGCACTTTCATTGAGAGGTGTTGCCAAGCTTCTAAGAAATAACGAGTTTCCGAAATACCAGCAAATATTTTTACACCCAATCCTGATGATACTTGGTGCTAAGGACACGTACACAAAATCCCACTTGGCTCACCTAATTTTGTTCTTCTAGGTTGAAGCGTTCGTCTACTGTAGCAGTTTATATTTAGGATTCCCTCTGTTCTCTCCTATATAGATAGATGAATTTGAAACTCTAAATCCAACGTGGTTTGTAGTAGCTCTTTGAAGCTTGACAAAATAAAGAAGTTCTTGGTTTGTCTGTATGGATTGTTTCCTCTTCAAGTAGCCCTAGGCCCTGACTTTGGAAAAGAACTTTCATTGAGAGGGGTTGCCAAGCTTCCAAGAAATTACGAGTTTCCGAAATACCAGCAAATATTTTTTCACCCAATGTTGATGATACTTGGTGGTGATGATCAGTACACAAATCCCACTTGGCTCATCAAATTTTGTTCTTCTAGGTTGAAGCGTTCGTCTACCTTAGCAGTTTTTATATTTAGGTTTCACTCTGTTCTCTCCTATATAGATAGATGAATTTCAAACTCTAAATCCAACATGGTCCGTAGTAGCTATTTGAAACTTGACAATACAAAGGAGTTCTCAGTTTTGTCTCTACGAATTCTTTCCGCTTCACGTAGCCCTAAGCAGTGACTGTGGAAAAGCACTTTCATTGAGAGGGGTTGCCAAGCTTCCGAGAAATTACAAGTTTCCGAAATACCAGCAAATATTTTTCACCCATTCTTGATGATACTTGGTGTTAAGGACAAATACACAAATTTCACTTGGCGCACCAACTTTTGTTCTTCTAGGTTGAAGCATTCGTCTACAGTAGCAGTTTTTATTTTTAGTTTCACTCTGTTCTCTCCCCATATAGATATATGAATTTGGAACTCTAAATCCAACATGGTTTGTAGCAGCTCTTTGAAACGTGACAAAATAAAGGAGTTTTCAGTTTTGTCTCTATGGTTTGTTGTCTCTTAAAGTAGCCCAAGGCACAGACAGTGGAAAAGCACTTTCATTGAAAGGGGTTGCCAAGCTTCCAAGAAATTACGAGTTTCCGAAATACCAGCATATAGTTTTTTCACCCAATGCTGATGATAAGTGGTGGTAATAACAAGTACACAAATCCCACTTGGCTCAACAAATTTTGTTCTTCTAGGTTGATGCGTTCGTTTACAGTAGCAGTTTTTATTTTTAGGTTTCACTCTTTTCTCTCCTATATGATAGATGAATTTGGAACTATAAATCCAACTTGGTTTGTAGTAGCTATTCAAAAGTTGACAAAATAAAGAAGTTCTCAGTTTTGTCTCTATGGTTTGTTTCCTCTTCAAGTAGCCCTAGGCACAGACTGTGGAAAAGCACTTTCATTGAGAGGGGTTGCCAAGCTTCTAAGAAATAACGAGTTTCCGAAATACAAGCAAATATTTTTTCACCCAATCTTGATGATACTTGGTGGTAATGATCGGTACACAAATCCCACTTGACTCACCAAATTTTGTTCTTCTAGGTTGATGCGTTCGTTTTCAGTAGCAGTTTTTACTTTTAGGTTTCACTCTGTTCTCTCGTATATAGATAGATGAATTTGGAAGTCTAAATCCAACATGGTTTGTAGTAGCTTTTTGAAACTTGACAAAATAAAGCAGTTCTCAGTTTTGTCTCTATGGTTTGTTTCCTCTTCAAGTAACCCATGCACAGACTGTGGAAAAGCACATTCATTGAGAGGTGTTGCCAAGCTTCTAAGAAATAACGAGTTTCCGAAATACCAGCAAATATTTTTTCACCCAATATCGATGATACTTGGTGGTAACGATCTGTACACAAATCCCACTTGGCTCACCAAATTTTGTTCTTCTAGGTTGACGCATTCGACTAGAGTAGCAATTTTTACATTTAGGTTTCACTCTGTTCTCTCCTATGAGATAGATGAATTTGGAACTCTAAATCCAATATGGTTTGTAGTAGCTCTTTGAAACTTGACAAAATAAAGGAGTTCTCAGTTTTGTCTCTATGATTTGTTACCGCTTCAAGTAGCCCTAAAAAGAGACTGTGGAAAAGCACTTAAATTGAGAGGCGTTGACAAGCTTCCAAGAAATTACAAGTTTCCGAAATACCAGCAAATATTTTGTCACCCAAGATTGATGATACGTGGTGGTAATGACAAGTCCACAAAACCCACTTGGCTCACCAAATTTTGTTCTTCTAGGTTGAAGCGTTCGTCTACAGTAGCAGTTTTTATATTTAGGTTTCACTCTGTTCTCTGCTATATAGATAGATGAATTTGGATCTCTAAATCCAACATGGTTTGTAGTAGCTCTTTGAAACTTGACAAAATGAAGGAGTTTTCAGTTTTGTCTCTATGTTTTTTTCCTCTTCAAGTAGCCCTAAGCATAGACGGTGGAAAAGCATTTTCATTGAGTGGGGTTGCCAAGTTTCTAAGAAATAACGAGTTTTTGAAATACCAGCAAATAATTTTTCACCCGATGTTGATGATACTTGGTGGTAATGATCAGTACACAAATCCCACTTGGCTCACCAAATTTTGTTCTTCTAGGTTGAAGCGTTCGTCTACAGTAGCAGTTTTTATGTTTAGGTTTCACTCTGTTCTCTAGTATATGATAGATGAATTTGGAACTATAAATCCAACTTGGTTTGTAGTAGCTCTTCAAAAGTTGACAAAATAAAGAAGTTCTCAGTTTTGTCTCTATGGTTTGTTTCCTCTTCAAGTAGCCCTAGGCACAGACTGTGGAAAAGCACTTTCATTGAGAGGGGTTGCCAAGCTTCTAAGAAATAACGAGTTTCCGAAATACAAGCAAATATTTTTTCACCCAATCTTGATGATACTTGGTGGTAATGATCGGAACACAAATCCCACTTGACTCACCAAATTTTGTTCTTCTAGGTTGATGCGTTCGTTTTCAGTAGCAGTTTTTAATTTTAGGTTTCACTCTGTTCTCTCCTATATAGATAGATGAATTTGGAACTCTAAATCCAACATGGTTTGTAGTACCTTTTTGAAACTTGACAAAATAAAGTAGTTCTCAGTTTTGTCTCTATGGTTTGTTTCCTGTTCAAGTAGCCCATGCACAGACTGTGGAAAAGCACTTTCATTGAGAGGTGTTGCCAAGCTTCTAAGAAATAACGAGTTTCCGAAATACCAGCAAATATTTTTTCACCCAATCTTGATGATACTTGGTGGTAAGGACACGTACACAAATCCCACTTGGCTCACCTAATTTTGTTCTTCTAGGTTGAAGCGTTCGTCTACTGTAGCAGTTTATATTTAGGATTCCCTCTGTTCTCTCCTATATAGATAGATAAATTTGAAACTCTAAATCCAACGTGGTTTGTAGTAGCTCTTTGAAGCTTGACAAAATAAAGAAGTTCTTGGTTTGTCTGTATGGATTGTTTCCTCTTCAAGTAGCCCTAGGCCCTGACTTTGGAAAAGAACTTTCATTGAGAGGGGTTGCCAAGCTTCCAAGAAATTACGAGTTTCCGAAATACCAGCAAATATTTTTTCACCCAATGTTGATGATACTTGGTGGTGATGATCAGTACACAAATCCCACTTGGCTCATCAAATTTTGTTCTTCTAGGTTGAAGCGTTCGTCTACCTTAGCAGTTTTTATATTTAGGTTTCACTCTGTTCTCTCCTATATAGATAGATGAATTTCAAACTCTAAATCCAACATGGTCCGTAGTAGCTATTTGAAACTTGACAATACAAAGGAGTTCTCAGTTTTGTCTCTACGAATTGTTTCCGCTTCACGTAGCCCTAAGCAGTGACTGTGGAAAAGCACTTTCATTGAGAGGGGTTGCCAAGCTTCCGAGAAATTACAAGTTTCCGAAATACCAGCAAATATTTTTCACCCATTCTTGATGATACTTGGTGTTAAGGACAAATACACAAATTTCACTTGGCGCACCAACTTTTGTTCTTCTAGGTTGAAGCATTCGTCTACAGTAGCAGTTTTTATTTTTAGTTTCACTCTGTTCTCTCCCATATAGATATATGAATTTGGAACTCTAAATCCAACATGGTTTGTAGCAGCTCTTTGAAACGTGACAAAATAAAGGAGTTTTCAGTTTTGTCTCTATGGTTTGTTGTCTCTTAAAGTAGCCCAAGGCACAGACAGTGGAAAAGCACTTTCATTGAAAGGGGTTGCCAAGCTTCCAAGAAATTACGAGTTTCCGAAATACCAGCATATAGTTTTTTCACCCAATGCTGATGATAAGTGGTGGTAATAACAAGTACACAAATCCCACTTGGCTCAACAAATTTTGTTCTTCTAGGTTGATGCGTTCGTTTACAGTAGCAGTTTTTATTTTTAGGTTTCACTCTGTTCTCTCCTATATGATAGATGAATTTGGAACTATAAATCCAACTTGGTTTGTAGTAGCTATTCAAAAGTTGACAAAATAAAGAAGTTCTCAGTTTTGTCTCTATGGTTTGTTTCCTCTTCAAGTAGCCCTAGGCACAGACTGTGGAAAAGCACTTTCATTGAGAGGGGTTGCCAAGCTTCTAAGAAATAACGAGTTTCCGAAATACAAGCAAATATTTTTTCACCCAATCTTGATGATACTTGGTGGTAATGATCGGTACACAAATCCCACTTGACTCACCAAATTTTGTTCTTCTAGGTTGATGCGTTCGTTTTCAGTAGCAGTTTTACTTTTAGGTTTCACTCTGTTCTCTCGTATATAGATAGATGAATTTGGAAGTCTAAATCCAACATGGTTTGTAGTAGCTTTTTGAAACTTGACAAAATAAAGCAGTTCTCAGTTTTGTCTCTATGGTTTGTTTCCTCTTCAAGTAACCCATGCACAGACTGTGGAAAAGCACTTTCATTGAGAGGTGTTGCCAAGCTTCTAAGAAATAACGAGTTTCCGAAATACCAGCAAATATTTTTTCACCCAATATCGATGATACTTGGTGGTAACGATCTGTACACAAATCCCACTTGGCTCACCAAATTTTGTTCTTCTAGGTTGACGCATTCGACTAGAGTAGCAATTTTTATATTTAGGTTTCACTCTGTTCTCTCCTATGAGATAGATGAATTTGGAACTCTAAATCCAATATGGTTTGTAGTAGCTCTTTGAAACTTGACAAAATAAAGGAGTTCTCAGTTTTGTCTCTATGATTTGTTTCCGCTACAAGTAGCCCTAAGAAGAGACTGTGGAAAAGCACTTAAATTGAGAGGCGTTGACAAGCTTCCAAGAAATTACAAGTTTCCGAAATACCAGCAAATATTTTTTCTCCCAATTTTGATGATACGTGGTGGTAATGACAAGTCCACAAAACCCACTTGGCTCACCTAATTTTGTTCTTCTAGGTTGAAGCGTTCGTTTGCAGTAGCAGTTTTTATTTTTAGGTTTCACTCTGTTCTCTCCTATATAGATAATGAATTTGGAACTCTAAATCCAAAATGGTTTGTAGTAGCTCTTTGAAAATTGACAAAATAAGGAGTTCACAGTTTTCTCTCTGTGGTTTGTTTCCTGGTCAAGTACCCCTAAAAACAGACTGTGGAAAAGCACTTTCATTGAGTGGGGTTTTCAAGCTTCTAAGAAATAACGAGTTTCCGAAATACCAGCAAATATTTTTTTCACGCATTCTTGATGACAATTGGTGGTAATCATCAGTACAAAAATCCCACTTGGCTCACCAAATTTTGTTCTTCTAGGTTGAAGCGTTCATCTACAGTAGCAGTTTTTATATTTAGGTTTCACTCTGTTCTCTCCTATATAGATAAATGAATTTGGAACTCTAAATCCAATATGGTTTGTTGTAGCTCTTTGAAACTTGACAAAGTAAAGGAGTTCTCAGTTTTGTCTCTATGATTTGTTTCCGCTTCATATAGCCCTAAGCAGAGTTTGTGGAATAGCACTTTCATTGAAAGGGGTTGCCAATCTTCCAATAAATTACGAGTTTCCGAAATACCAGCAAATATTTTGTCACCCAAGATTGATGATACGTGGTGGTAATGATCGGTACACAAATCCCACTTGGCTCACCAAATTTTGTTCTTCTAGGTTGAAGCGTTCGTCTACAGTAGCAGTTTTTATATTTAGGTTTCACTCTGTTCTCTGCTATATAGATAGATGAATTTGGATCTCTAAATCCAACATGGTTTGTAGTAGCTCTTTGAAACTTGACAAAATGAAGGAGTTTTCAGTTTTGTCTCTATGTTTTTTTCCTCTTCAAGTAGCCCTAAGCATAGACGGTGGAAAAGCATTTTCATTGAGTGGGGTTGCCAAGTTTCTAAGAAATAACGAGTTTTTGAAATACCAGCAAATAATTTTTCACCCGATGTTGATGATACTTGGTGGTAATGATCAGTACACAAATCCCACTTGGCTCACCAAATTTTGTTCTTCTAGGTTGAAGCGTTCGTCTACAGTAGCAGTTTTTATGTTTAGGTTTCACTCTGTTCTCTAGTATATGATAGATGAATTTGGAACTATAAATCCAACTTGGTTTGTAGTAGCTCTTCAAAAGTTGACAAAATAAAGAAGTTCTCAGTTTTGTCTCTATGGTTTGTTTCCTCTTCAAGTAGCCCTAGGCACAGACTGTGGAAAAGCACTTTCATTGAGAGGGGTTGCCAAGCTTCTAAGAAATAACGAGTTTCCGAAATACAAGCAAATATTTTTTCACCCAATCTTGATGATACTTGGTGGTAATGATCGGAACACAAATCCCACTTGACTCACCAAATTTTGTTCTTCTAGGTTGAAGCGTTCATCTACAGTAGCAGTTTTTATATTTAGGTTTCACTCTGTTCTCTCCTATATAGATAAATGAATTTGGAACTCTAAATCCAATATGGTTTGTTGTAGCTCTTTGAAACTTGACAAAGTAAAGGAGTTCTCAGTTTTGTCTCTATGATTTGTTTCCGCTTCATATAGCCCTAAGCAGAGTTTGTGGAATAGCACTTTCATTGAAAGGGGTTGCCAATCTTCCAATAAATTACGAGTTTCCGAAATACCAGCAAATATTTTGTCACCCAAGATTGATGATACGTGGTGGTAATGATCGGTACACAAATCCCACTTGGCTCACCAAATTTTGTTCTTCTAGGTTGAAGCGTTCGTCTACAGTAGCAGTTTTTATATTTAGGTTTCACTCTGTTCTCTGCTATATAGATAGATGAATTTGGATCTCTAAATCCAACATGGTTTGTAGTAGCTCTTTGAAACTTGACAAAATGAAGGAGTTTTCAGTTTTGTCTCTATGTTTTTTTCCTCTTCAAGTAGCCCTAAGCATAGACGGTGGAAAAGCATTTTCATTGAGTGGGGTTGCCAAGTTTCTAAGAAATAACGAGTTTTTGAAATACCAGCAAATAATTTTTCACCCGATGTTGATGATACTTGGTGGTAATGATCAGTACACAAATCCCACTTGGCTCACCAAATTTTGTTCTTCTAGGTTGAAGCGTTCGTCTACAGTAGCAGTTTTTATGTTTAGGTTTCACTCTGTTCTCTAGTATATGATAGATGAATTTGGAACTATAAATCCAACTTGGTTTGTAGTAGCTCTTCAAAAGTTGACAAAATAAAGAAGTTCTCAGTTTCTTCTCTATGGTTTGTTTCCTCTTCAAGTAGCCCTAGGCACAGACTGTGGAAAAGCACTTTCATTGAGAGGGGTTGCCAAGCTTCTAAGAAATTACGAGTTTCCGAAATACAAGCAAATATTTTTTCACCCAATCTTGATGATACTTGGTGGTAATGATCGGAACACAAATCCCACTTGACTCACCAAATTTTGTTCTTCTAGGTTGATGCGTTCGTTTTCAGTAGCAGTTTTTAATTTTAGGTTTCACTCTGTTCTCTCCTATATAGATAGATGAATTTGGAACTCTAAATCCAACATGGTTTGTAGTACCTTTTTGAAACTTGACAAAATAAAGTAGTTCTCAGTTTTGTCTCTATGGTTTGTTTCCTGTTCAAGTAGCCCATGCACAGACTGTGGAAAAGCACTTTCATTGAGAGGTGTTGCCAAGCTTCTAAGAAATAACGAGTTTCCGAAATACCAGCAAATATTTTTTCACCCAATCTTGATGATACTTGGTGGTAAGGACACGTACACAAATCCCACTTGGCTCACCTAATTTTGTTCTTCTAGGTTGAAGCGTTCGTCTACTGTAGCAGTTTATATTTAGGATTCCCTCTGTTCTCTCCTATATAGATAGATGAATTCGAAACTCTAAATCCAACGTGGTTTGTAGTAGCTCTTTGAAGCTTGACAAAATAAAGAAGTTCTTGGTTTGTCTGTATGGATTGTTTCCTCTTCAAGTAGCCCTAGGCCCTGACTTTGGAAAAGAACTTTCATTGAGAGGGGTTGCCAAGCTTCCAAGAAATTACGAGTTTCCGAAATACCAGCAAATATTTTTTCACCCAATGTTGATGATACTTGGTGGTGATGATCAGTACACAAATCCCACTTGGCTCATCAAATTTTGTTCTTCTAGGTTGAAGCGTTCGTCTACCTTAGCAGTTTTTATATTTAGGTTTTACTCTGTTCTCTCCTATATAGATAGATGAATTTCAAACTCTAAATCCAACATGGTCCGTAGTAGCTATTTGAAACTTGACAATACAAAGGAGTTCTCAGTTTTGTCTCTACGAATTGTTTCCGCTTCACGTAGCCCTAAGCAGTGACTGTGGAAAAGCACTTTCATTGAGAGGGGTTGCCAAGCTTCCGAGAAATTACAAGTTTCCGAAATACCAGCAAATATTTTTCACCCATTCTTGATGATACTTGGTGTTAAGGACAAATACACAAATTTCACTTGGCGCACCAACTTTTGTTCTTCTAGGTTGAAGCATTCGTCTACAGTAGCAGTTTTTATTTTTAGTTTCACTCTGTTCTCTCCCATATAGATATATGAATTTGGAACTCTAAATCCAACATGGTTTGTAGCAGCTCTTTGAAACGTGACAAAATAAAGGAGTTTTCAGTTTTGTCTCTATGGTTTGTTGTCTCTTAAAGTAGCCCAAGGCACAGACAGTGGAAAAGCACTTTCATTGAAAGGGGTTGCCAAGCTTCCAAGAAACTACGAGTTTCCGAAATACCAGCATATAGTTTTTTCACCCAATGCTGATGATAAGTGGTGGTAATAACAAGTACACAAATCCCACTTGGCTCAACAAATTTTGTTCTTCTAGGTTGATGCGTTCGTTTACAGTAGCAGTTTTTATTTTTAGGTTTCACTCTGTTCTCTCCTATATGATAGATGAATTTGGAGCTATAAATCCAACTTGGTTTGTAGTAGCTATTCAAAAGTTGACAAAATAAAGAAGTTCTCAGTTTTGTCTCTATGGTTTGTTTCCTCTTCAAGTAGCCCTAGGCACAGACTGTGGAAAAGCACTTTCATTGAGAGGGGTTGCCAAGCTTCTAAGAAATAACGAGTTTCCGAAATACAAGCAAATATTTTTTCACCCAATCTTGATGATACTTGGTGGTAATGATCGGTACACAAATCCCACTTGACTCACCAAATTTTGTTCTTCTAGGTTGATGCGTTCGTTTTCAGTAGCAGTTTTTAATTTTAGGTTTCACTCTGTTCTCTCGTATATAGATAGATGAATTTGGAAGTCTAAATCCAACATGGTTTGTAGTAGCTTTTTGAAACTTGACAAAATAAAGCAGTTCTCAGTTTTGTCTCTATGGTTTGTTTCCTCTTCAAGTAACCCATGCACAGACTGTGGAAAAGCACTTTCATTGAGAGGTGTTGCCAAGCTTCTAAGAAATAACGAGTTTCCGAAATACCAGCAAATATTTTTTCACCCAATCATGATGATACTTGGTGGTAAGGACAAGTACACAAATCCCACTTGGCTCACCTAATTTTGTTCTTCTAGGTTGAAGCGTTCGTCTACTGTAGCAGTTTATATTTAGGATTCCCTCTGTTCTCTCCTATATAGATAGATGAATTTGAAACTCTAAATCCAACGTGGTTTGTAGTAGCTCTTTGAAGCTTGACAAAATAAAGAAGTTCTTGGTTTGTCTGTATGGATTGTTTCCTCTTCAAGTAGCCCTAGGCCCTGACTTTGGAAAAGAACTTTCATTGAGAGGGGTTGCCAAGCTTCCAAGAAATTACGAGTTTCCGAAATACCAGCAAATATTTTTTCACCCAATGTTGATGATACTTTGTGGTGATGATCAGTACACAAATCCCACTTGGCTCATCAAATTATGTTCTTCTAGGTTGAAGCGTTCGTCTACCTTAGCAGTTTTATATTTAGGTTTCACTCTGTTCTCTCCTATATAGATAGATGAAATTCAAACTCTAAATCCAACATGGTTCGTAGTAGCTATTTGAAACTTGACAATACAAAGGAGTTCTCAGTTTTGTCTCTACGAATTGTTTCCGCTTCACGTAGCCCTAAGCAGTGACTGTGGAAAAGCACTTTCATTGAGAGGGGTTGCCAAGCTTCCGAGAAATTACAAGTTTCCGAAATACCAGCAAATATTTTTCACCCATTCTTGATGATACTTGGTGTTAAGGACAAATACACAAATTGCACTTGGCGCACCAACTTTTGTTCTTCTAGGTTGAAGCATTCGTCTACAGTAGCAGTTTTTATTTTTAGTTTCACTCTGTTCTCTCCCATATAGATATATGAATTTGGAACTCTAAATCCAACATGGTTTGTAGCAGCTCTTTGAAACGTGACAAAATAAAGGAGTTTTCAGTTTTGTCTCTATGGTTTGTTGTCTCTTCAAGTAGCCCAAGGCACAGACAGTGGAAAAACACTTTCATTGAAAGGGGTTGCCAAGCTTCCAAGAAATTACGAGTTTCCGAAATACCAGCATATAGTTTTTTCACCCAATGCTGATGATAAGTGGTGGTAATAACAAGTACACAAATCCCACTTGGCTCAACAAATTTTGTTCTTCTAGGTTGATGCGTTCGTTTACAGTAGAAGTTTTTATTTTTAGGTTTCACTCTGTTCTCTCCTATATGATAGATGAATTTGGAACTATAAATCCAACTTGGTTTGTAGTAGCTCTTCAAAAGTTGACAAAATAAAGAAGTTCTCAGTTTTGTCTCTATGGTTTGTTTCCTCTTCAAGTAGCCCTAGGCACAGACTGTGGAAAAGTACTTTCATTGAGAGGGGTTGCCAAGCTTCTAAGAAATAACGAGTTTCCGAAATACAAGCAAATATTTTTTCACCCAATCTTGATGATACTTGGTGGTAATGATCGATACACAAATCCCACTTGACTCACCAAATTTTGTTCTTCTAGGTTGATGCGTTCGTTTTCAGTAGCAGTTTTTAATTTTAGGTTTCACTCTGTTCTCTCCTATATAGATAGATGAATTTGGAACTCTAAATCCAACATGGTTTGTAGTAGCTTTTTGAAACTTGACAAAATAAAGCAGTTCTCAGTTTTGTCTCTATGGTTTGTTTCCTCTTCAAGTAACCCATGCACAGACTGTGGAAAAGCACTTTCATTGAGAGGTGTTGCCAAGCTTCTAAGAAATAACGAGTTTCCGAAATACCAGCAAATATTTTTTCACCCAATCTTGATGATACTTGGTGGTAAGGACAAGTACACAAATCCCACTTGGCTCACCTAATTTTGTTCTTCTAGGTTGAAGCGTTCGTCTACTGTAGCAGTTTTTATATTTAGGATTCCCTCTGTTCTCTCCTATATAGATAGATGAATTTGAAACTCCAAATCCAACGTGGTTTGTAGTAGCTCTTTGAAGCTTGACAAAATAAAGAAGTTCTTTGTTTTGTCTGTATGGATTGTTTCCTCTTCAAGTAGCCCTAGGCCCTGACTTTGGAAAAGCACTTTCATTGAGAGGGGTTGCCAAGCTTCCAAGAAATTACGAGTTTCCGAAATACCAGCAAATTTTTTTTCACCCAATGTTGATGATACTTGGTGGTAATGATCGGTACACAAATCCCACTTGGCTCATCAAATTTTGTTCTTCTAGGTTGAAGCGTTCGTCTACTGTAGGAGTTTTATATTTAGGTTTCACTCTGTTCTCTGCTATATAGATAAATGAATTTTGAACTCTAAATCCAACATGGTTTGCAGTAGCTCTTTGAAACTTGAAAAAATATAGTAGTTCTCAGTTTTTTCTCTATTTTTTGTTTCCTCTTGAAGTAGTCCTAGGCACAGATTGTCGAAAAGAACATTCATTGAGAGGGTTTGCCAAGCTTCTAAGAAATAACGAGTTTCCGAAATACCAGCAAATATTTTTTCACCGAATCTTGATGATACGTGGTGGTAATGATCAGTACACAAATCCCACTTGGCTCACCAAATTTTGTTCTTCTAGGTTGAAGCGTTCGTTTACAGTATCAGTTTTTATTTTTAGGTTTCACTCTGTTCTCTCCAATATAGATAGATGAATTTGGAACTCTAAATCCAACATGGTTTGTAGTAGCTCTTTGAAACTTGACAAAATAAAGGAGTTCTCAGTTTGGTCTCTATGGTTTGTTTCCTCTTCAAGTAGCCCTAGGCACAGACTGTGGAAAAGCACTTTCATTGAGAGGTGTTGCCAAGCTTCTATGAAATAACGAGTTTCTGAAATACCAACAAATATTTTTTCAACCAATCTTGATGATACTTGGTGGTGATGATCAGTACACAAATCCCACTTGGCTCACCAAATTTTGTTCTTCTAGGTTGAAGCGTTCGTCTACCTTAGCAGTTTTTATATTTAGGTTTCACTCTGTTCTCTCCTATATAGATAGATGAATTTCGAACTCTAAATCCAACATGGTTCGTAGTAGCTATTTGAAACTTGACAATACAAAGGAGTTCTCAGTTTTGTCTCTACGAATTGTTTCCGCTTCACGTAGCCCTAAGCAGTGACTGTGAAAAAGCACTTTCATTGAGAGGGGTTGCCAAGCTTCCAAGAAATTACGAGTTTCCGAAATACCAGCAAATATTTTTTCACCCAATCTTGATGATACTTGGTGGTAATGATCGGTACACAAATCCCACTTGACTCACCAAATTTTGTTCTTCTAGGTTGATGCGTTCGTTTTCAGTAGCAGTTTTTATTTTAGGTTTCACTCTGTTCTCTCCTATATGATAGATGAATTTGGAACTATAAATCCAACTTGGTTTGCAGTAGCTCTTCAAATTTGACAAAATAAAGAAGTTCTCAGTTTTGTCTCTATGGTTTGTTTCCTCTTCAAGTAGCCCTAGGCACAGAAGGTGGAAAAGCACTTTCATTGAGAGGGGTTGCCAAGCTTCCAAGATAATACGAGTTTACGAAATACCAGGAAATATTTTTTCACCCAATCTGGATGATACGTGGTGGTAATGACAAGTCCACAAATCCCACTTGGCTCACCAAATTTTGATCTTGTAGGTTGAAGCTTTCGTTCACAGTAGCAGTTTTCATTTTTAGGTTGCACTCTGTTCGCTCCTATATTGATAGATGAATTTGGAACTCTAAATCCAACATGGTTTTTAGTAGCTCTTTGAAACTTGACAAAATAAAGGAGTTTTCAGGTTTGTCTCCATGATTTGTTTCCGTTTCATGTAGCCCTAAGCAGAGACTGTGGAAAAGCACTTTCATTGAAAGGGGTTGCCAAGCTTCTAAGAAATTACGAGTTTCCGAAATACCAGCAAATATTTTTTCACCCAATGTTGATGATACTTGGTGGTAATATCAATACACAAATCCCACTTGGCTCACCAAATTTTGTTCTTCTACGTTGACGCGTTCGTCTACAGAAGCAGTTTTTATATTTAGGTTTCACTCTGTTCTCTCCTATATTGATAGATGAATTTGGAACTCTAAATCCAACATGATATGTAGTAGCTCTTTGAAACTTGACAAAATAAAGGAGTTCTCAGTTTTTTCTCTATGGTTTGTTTCCTCTTCTATTAGTCCTAGGCACAGACTGTGGAAAAGCACTTTCATTGAGAGGGGTTGCCAAGCTTCTAAGAAATAACGAGTTTCCGAAATAGCAGCAAATATTTTTTCACCCAAACTTGATGATACGTGGTGGTAATGACAAGTCCACAAATCCCTCTTTGCTCACCAAATATTGTTCTACTAGGTTGAAGCGTTCATTTACAGTCACAGTTTTTATTTTTAGGTTTCACTCTGTTCTCTCCTATATAGATAGATGAATTTGGAACTCTAAATCCACCATGGTTTGTAGTAGCTCTTTGAAACTTTAACAAATAAAGAAGTTCTCAGTTTTGTCTCTATGGTTTGTTTCCTCTTCAAGAAGCCCTAAGCAGAGACTGTGGAAAATCACTTTCATTGAAAGGCATTGCAAGCTTCCAAGAAATTACGATTTTCCGAAATTCCAGCAAATATTTTTTCACCCAATGTTGATGATACTTGTTGGTAATGATCAGTACACAAATCCCACTTGGCTCACCAAATTTTGTTTTTCTGGGTTGAAGCGTTCGTGTACAGTAGCAGTTTTGATATTTAGGTTTCACTCTGTTCTCTCCTATAGTGATAGATGAATTGGGACCTCTAAATTCCACATGGTGTGTAATTGCACTTTAAAACTTGACAAAATAAATGAGTTCTCAGTTTTGTCTCTATGGTTTCTTTCCTCTTCAATTCGACCTAGGCACAGACTGTGGAATGGCACTTTCATTGAGAGGGGTTGCCAAGCTTCCAAGAAATTACGAGTTTCCGAAATACCAGCAAATATTTTTTCACCCAATCTTGATGATACTTGGTCATAAGGACAAGTACACAAATCCCACTTGGCTCACCATTTTTGTTCTTCTAGGTTGAAGAATTCGTCTACAGTAGCAGTATTTATTTTTAGGTTTCACTCTGTACTCTCCTATGTAGATATATGAATTTGGAACTCTAAATCCAATATGGTTTGTAGTAGCTCTTTGAAACTTCACAAAATAAAGGAGTTCTCAGTTTTGTCTCTATGATTTGTTTCCGCTTCAAGTAGCCCTAAGCAGAGACTGTGGAAAAGCACTTTCACTGAGAAAGGTTGCCAAGCTTCTAAAAAATAACGATTTTCCGAATTACCAGCAAATATTTTTCACCCAATCTTGATGATACTTGTAGGTGAAGATCGGTACACAAATCCCACTTAGATCAGAAATTTTGTACTTCTAGGTTGAAGCGTTCATCTACAGTAGCAGTTTTTATTTTTAGGTTTCACTCTGTTCTCTCGTATATAGATAGATGAATTTGGAACTCTAAATCCAACATGGTTTGTAGTGGCTCTTTGAAAGTTGACAAAATACAGGAGTTCTCAGTTTTGTCTCTATAGTTTCTTTCCTCTTCAAGTAGCCCCAGGTACAAACGGTGGAAAAGCACTTTCATTGAGAGAGGTTGCCAAGCTTCTAAGCAATAACGAGTTTCTGAAATAGCAGCAAATATTTTTTCACCCAATCTTGATGATACTTGGTGGTAAGGACAAGTACACAAATAACACTTGGCTCACCAAATTTTGTTCTTCTAGGTTGTCGCATTCGACTAGAGTAGCAATTTTTATATTTAGGTTTCACTCTGTTCTCTCCTATGAGATAGATGAATTTGGAACTCTAAATCCAATATGGTTTGTAGTAGCTCTTTGAAACTTGACAAAATAAAGGAGTTCTCAGTTTTGTCTCTATGATTTGTTTCCGCTTCAAGTAGCCCTAAGAAGAGACTGTGGAAAAGCACTTAAATTGAGAGGCGTTGACAAGCTTCCAAGAAATTACAAGTTTCCGAAATACCAGCAAATATTTTTTCTCCCAATCTTGATGATACGTGGTGGTAATGACAAGTCCACAAAACCCACTTGGCTCACCAAATTTTGTTCTTCTAGGTTGAAGCGTTCGTTTGCAGTAGCAGTTTTTATTTTTAGGTTTCACTCTGTTCTCTCCTATATAGATAATGAATTTGGAACTCTAAATCCAAAATGGTTTGTAGTAGCTCTTTGAAAATTGACAAAATAAGGAGTTCACAGTTTTCTCTCTGTGGTTTGTTTCCTGGTCAAGTACCCCTAAAAACAGACTGTGGAAAAGCACTTTCATTGAGTGGGGTTTTCAAGCTTCTAAGAAATAACGAGTTTCCGAAATACCAGCAAATATTTTTTTCACGCATTCTTGATGACAATTGGTGGTAATCATCAGTACAAAAATCCCACTTGGCTCAACAAATTTTGTTCTTCTAGGTTGAAGCGTTCATCTACAGTAGCAGTTTTTATATTTAGGTTTCACTCTGTTCTCTCCTATATAGATAAATGAATTTGGAACTCTAAATCCAATATGGTTTGTTGTAGCTCTTTGAAACTTGACAAAGTAAAGGAGTTCTCAGTTTTGTCTCTATGATTTGTTTCCGCTTCATATAGCCCTAAGCAGAGATTGTGGAAAAGCACTTTCATTGAAAGGGGTTGCCAATCTTCCAATAAATTACGAGTTTCCGAAATACCAGCAAATATTTTGTCACCCAAGATTGATGATACGTGGTGGTAATGATCGGTACACAAATCCCACTTGGCTCACCAAATTTTGTTCTTCTAGGTTGAAGCGTTCGTCTACAGTAGCAGTTTTTATATTTAGGTTTCACTCTGTTCTCTGCTATATAGATAGATGAATTTGGATCTCTAAATCCAACATGGTTTGTAGTAGCTCTTTGAAACTTGACAAAATAAAGGAGTTTTCAGTTTTGTCTCTATGTTTTTTTCCTCTTCAAGTAGCCCTCAGCACAGACGGTGGAAAAGCATTTTCATTGAGTGGGGTTGCCAAGTTTCTAAGAAATAACGAGTTTTTAAAATACCAGCAAATAATTTTTCACCCGATGTTGATGATACTTGGTGGTAATGATCAGTACACAAATCCCACTTGGCTCACCAAATTTTGTTCTTCTAGGTTGAAGCGTTCGTCTACAGTAGCAGTTTTTATGTTTAGGTTTCACTCTGTTCTCTCCTATATGATAGATGAATTTGGAACTATAAATCCAACTTGGTTTGTAGTAGCTCTTCAAAAGTTGACAAAATAAAGAAGTTCTCAGTTTTGTCTCTATGGTTTGTTTCCTCTTCAAGTAGCCCTAGGCACAGACTGTGGAAAAGCACTTTCATTGAGAGGGGTTGCCAAGCTTCTAAGAAATAACGAGTTTCCGAAATACAAGCAAATATTTTTTCACCCAATCTTGATGATACTTGGTGGTAATGATCGGAACACAAATCCCACTTGACTCACCAAATTTTGTTCTTCTAGGTTGATGCGTTCGTTTTCAGTAGCAGTTTTTAATTTTAGGTTTCACTCTGTTCTCTCGTATATAGATAGATGAATTTGGAACTCTAAATCCAACATGGTTTGTAGTACCTTTTGAAACTTGACAAAATAAAGTAGTTCTCAGTTTTGTCTCTATGGTTTGTTTCCTCTTCAAGTAGCCCATGCACAGACTGTGGAAAAGCACTTTCATTGAGAGGTGTTGCCAAGCTTCTAAGAAATAACGAGTTTCCGAAATACCAGCAAATATTTTTTCACCCAATCTTGATGATACTTGGTGGTAAGGACACGTACACAAATCCCACTTGGCTCACCTAATTTTGTTCTTCTAGGTTGAAGCGTTCGTCTACTGTAGCAGTTTATATTTAGGATTCCCTCTGTTCTCTCCTATATAGATAGATGAATTCGAAACTCTAAATCCAACGTGGTTTGTAGTAGCTCTTTGAAGCTTGACAAAATAAAGAAGTTCTTGGTTTGTCTGTATGGATTGTTTCCTCTTCAAGTAGCCCTAGGCCCTGACTTTGGAAAAGAACTTTCATTGAGAGGGGTTGCCAAGCTTCCAAGAAATTACGAGTTTCCGAAATACCAGCAAATATTTTTTCACCCAATGTTGATGATACTTGGTGGTGATGATCAGTACACAAATCCCACTTGGCTCATCAAATTATGTTCTTCTAGGTTGAAGCGTTCGTCTACCTTAGCATTTTTATATTTAGGTTTCACTCTGTTCTCTCCTATATAGATAGATGAATTTCAAACTCTAAATCCAACATGGTTCGTAGTAGCTATTTGAAACTTGACAATACAAAGGAGTTCTCAGTTTTGTCTCTACGAATTGTTTCCGCTTCACGTAGCCCTAAGCAGTGACTGTGGAAAAGCACTTTCATTGAGAGGGGTTGCCAAGCTTCCGAGAAATTACAAGTTTCCGAAATACCAGCAAATATTTTTCACCCATTCTTGATGATACTTGGTGTTAAGGACAAATACACAAATTTCACTTGGCGCACCAACTTTTGTTCTTCTAGGTTGAAGCATTCGTCTACAGTAGCAGTTTTTATTTTTAGTTTCACTCTGTTCTCTCCCATATAGATATATGAATTTGGAACTCTAAATCCAACATGGTTTGTAGCAGCTCTTTGAAACGTGACAAAATAAAGGAGTTTTCAGTTTTGTCTCTATGGTTTGTTGTCTCTTCAAGTAGCCCAAGGCACAGACAGTGGAAAAGCACTTTCATTGAAAGGGGTTGCCAAGCTTCCAAGAAATTACGAGTTTCCGAAATACCAGCATATAGTTTTTTCACCCAATGCTGATGATAAGTGGTGGTAATAACAAGTACACAAATCCCACTTGGCTCAACAAATTTTGTTCTTCTAGGTTGATGCGTTCGTTTACAGTAGCAGTTTTTATTTTTAGGTTTCACTCTGTTCTCTCCTATATGATAGATGAATTTGGAACTATAAATCCAACTTGGTTTGTAGTAGCTATTCAAAAGTTGACAAAATAAAGAAGTTCTCAGTTTTGTCTCTATGGTTTGTTTCCTCTTCAAGTAGCCCTAGGCACAGACTGTGGAAAAGCACTTTCATTGAGAGGGGTTGCCAAGCTTCTAAGAAATAACGAGTTTCTGAAATACAAGCAAATATTTTTTCACCCAATCTTGATGATACTTGGTGGTAATGATCGGTACACAAATCCCACTTGACTCACCAAATTTTGTTCTTCTAGGTTGATGCGTTCGTTTTCAGTAGCAGTTTTTAATTTTAGGTTTCACTCTGTTCTCTCGTATATAGATAGATGAATTTGGAACTCTAAATCCAACATGGTTTGTAGTAGCTTTTTGAAACTTGACAAAATAAAGCAGTTCTCAGTTTTGTCTCTATGGTTTGTTTCCTCTTCAAGTAACCCATGCACAGACTGTGGAAAAGCACTTTCATTGAGAGGTGTTGCCAAGCTTCTAAGAAATAACGAGTTTCCGAAATACCAGCAAATATTTTTTCACCCAATCTTGATGATACTTGGTGGTAAGGACAAGTACACAAATCCCACTTGGCTCACTTAATTTTGTTCTTCTAGGTTGAAGCGTTCGTCTACTGTAGCAGTTTATATTTAGGATTCCCTCTGTTCTCTCCTATATAGATAGATGAATTTGAAACTCCAAATCCAACGTGGTTTGTAGTAGCTCTTTGAAGCTTGACAAAATAAAGAAGTTCTTGGTTTGTCTGTATGGATTGTTTCCTCTTCAAGTAGCCCTAGGCCCTGACTTTGGAAAAGAACTTTCATTGAGAGGGGTTGCCAAGCTTCCAAGAAATTACGAGTTTCCGAAATACCAGCAAATATTTTTTCACCCAATGTTGATGATACTTGGTGGTGATGATCAGTACACAAATCCCACTTGGCTCATCAAATTATGTTCTTCTAGGTTGAAGCGTTCGTCTACCTTAGCAGTTTTATATTTAGGTTTCACTCTGTTCTCTCCTATATAGATAGATGAATTTCAAACTCTAAATCCAACATGGTTCGTAGTAGCTATTTGAAACTTGACAATACAAAGGAGTTCTCAGTTTTGTCTCTACGAATTGTTTCCGCTTCACGTAGCCCTAAGCAGTGACTGTGGAAAAGCACTTTCATTGAGAGGGGTTGCCAAGCTTCCGAGAAATTACAAGTTTCCGAAATACCAGCAAATATTTTTCACCCATTCTTGATGATACTTGGTGTTAAGGACAAATACACAAATTTCACTTGGCGCACCAACTTTTGTTCTTCTAGGTTGAAGCATTCGTCTACAGTAGCAGTTTTTATTTTTAGTTTCACTCTGTTCTCTCCCATATAGATATATGAATTTGGAACTCTAAATCCAACATGGTTTGTAGCAGCTCTTTGAAACGTGACAAAATAAAGGAGTTTTCAGTTTTGTCTCTATGGTTTGTTGTCTCTTCAAGTAGCCCAAGGCACAGACAGTGGAAAAGCACTTTCATTGAAAGGGGTTGCCAAGCTTCCAAGAAATTACGAGTTTCCGAAATACCAGCATATAGTTTTTTCACCCAATGCTGATGATAAGTGGTGGTAATAACAAGTACACAAATCCCACTTGGCTCAACAAATTTTGTTCTTCTAGGTTGATGCGTTCGTTTACAGTAGCAGTTTTTATTTTTAGGTTTCACTCTGTTCTCTCCTATATGATAGATGAATTTGGAACTATAAATCCAACTTGGTTTGTAGTAGCTATTCAAAAGTTGACAAAATAAAGAAGTTCTCAGTTTTGTCTCTATGGTTTGTTTCCTCTTCAAGTAGCCCTAGGCACAGACTGTGGAAAAGCACTTTCATTGAGATGGGTTGCCAAGCTTCTAAGAAATAACGAGTTTCCGAAATACAAGCAAATATTTTTTCACCCAATCTTGATGATACTTGGTGGTAATGATCGGTACACAAATCCCACTTGACTCACCAAATTTTGTTCTTCTAGGTTGATACGTTCGTTTTCAGTAGCAGTTTTTAATTTTAGGTTTCACTCTGTTCTCTCGTATATAGATAGATGAATTTGGAACTCTAAATCCAACATGGTTTGTAGTAGCTTTTTGAAACTTGACAAAATAAAGCAGTTCTCAGTTTTGTCTCTATGGTTTGTTTCCTCTTCAAGTAACCCATGCACAGACTGTGGAAAAGCACTTTCATTGAGAGGTGTTGCCAAGCTTCTAAGAAATAACGAGTTTCCGAAATACCAGCAAATATTTTTTCACCCAATCTTGATGATACTTGGTGGTAAGGACAAGTACACAAATCCCACTTGGCTCACTTAATTTTGTTCTTCTAGGTTGAAGCGTTCGTCTACTGTAGCAGTTTATATTTAGGATTCCCTCTGTTCTCTCCTATATAGATAGATGAATTTGAAACTCCAAATCCAACGTGGTTTGTAGTAGCTCTTTGAAGCTTGACAAAATAAAGAAGTTCTTGGTTTGTCTGTATGGATTGTTTCCTCTTCAAGTAGCCCTAGGCCCTGACTTTGGAAAAGAACTTTCATTGAGAGGGGTTGCCAAGCTTCCAAGAAATTACGAGTTTCCGAAATACCAGCAAATATTTTTTCACCCAATGTTGATGATACTTGGTGGTGATGATCAGTACACAAATCCCACTTGGCTCATCAAATTATGTTCTTCTAGGTTGAAGCGTTCGTCTACCTTAGCAGTTTTATATTTAGGTTTCACTCTGTCCTCTCCTATATAGATAGATGAATTTCAAACTCTAAATCCAACATGGTTCGTAGTAGCTATTTGAAACTTGACAATACAAAGGAGTTCTCAGTTTTGTCTCTACGAATTGTTTCCGCTTCACGTAGCCCTAAGCAGTGACTGTGGAAAAGCACTTTCATTGAGAGGGGTTGCCAAGCTTCCGAGAAATTACAAGTTTCCGAAATACCAGCAAATATTTTCACCCATTCTTGATGATACTTGGTGTTAAGGACAAATACACAAATTTCACTTGGCGCACCAACTTTTGTTCTTCTAGGTTGAAGCATTCGTCTACAGTAGCAGTTTTTATTTTTAGTTTCACTCTGTTCTCTCCCATATAGATATATGAATTTGGAACTCTAAATCCAACATGGTTTGTAGCAGCTCTTTGAAACGTGACAAAATAAAGGAGTTTTCAGTTTTGTCTCTATGGTTTGTTGTCTCTTCAAGTAGCCCAAGGCACAGACAGTGGAAAAGCACTTTCATTGAAAGGGGTTGCCAAGCTTCCAAGAAATTACGAGTTTCCGAAATACCAGCATATAGTTTTTTCACCCAATGCTGATGATAAGTGGTGGTAATAACAAGTACACAAATCCCACTTGGCTCAACAAATTTTTGTTCTTCTAGGTTGATGCGTTCGTTTACAGTAGCAGTTTTTATTTTAGGTTTCACTCTGTTCTCTCCTATATGATAGATGAATTTGGAACTATAAATCCAACTTGGTTTGTAGTAGCTCTTCAAAAGTTGACAAAATAAAGAAGTTCTCAGTTTTGTCTCTATGGTTTGTTTTCCTCTTCAAGTAGCCCTAGGCACAGACTGTGGAAAAGCACTTTCATTGAGAGGGGTTGCCAAGCTTCTAAGAAATAACGAGTTTCCGAAATACAAGCAAATATTTTCTCACCCAATCTTGATGATACTTGGTGGTAATGATCGATACACAAATCCCACTTGACTCACCAAATTTTGTTCTTCTAGGTTGATGCGTTCGTTTTCAGTAGCAGTTTTTAATTTTAGGTTTCACTCTGTTCTCTCGTATATAGATAGATGAATTTGGAACTCTAAATCCAACATGGTTTGTAGTAGCTTTTTGAAACTTGACAAAATAAAGCAGTTCTCAGTTTTGTCTCTATGGTTTGTTTCCTCTTCAAGTAACCCATGCACAGACTGTGGAAAGCACTTTCATTGAGAGGTGTTGCCAAGCTTCTAAGAAATAACGAGTTTCCGAAATACCAGCAAATATTTTTTCACCCAATCTTGATGATACTTGGTGGTAAGGACAAGTACACAAATCCCACTTGGCTCACCTAATTTTGTTCTTCTAGGTTGAAGCGTTCGTCTACTGTAGCAGTTTTTATATTTAGGATTCCCTCTGTTCTCTCCTATATAGATAGATGAATTTGAAACTCCAAATCCAACGTGGTTTGTAGTAGCTCTTTGAAGCTTGACAAAATAAAGATGTTCTTTGTTTTGTCTGTATGGATTGTTTCCTCTTCAAGTAGCCCTAGGCCCTGACTTTGGAAAAGCACTTTCATTGAGAGGGGTTGCCAAGCTTCCAAGAAATTACGAGTTTCCGAAATACCAGCAAATTTTTTTTCACCCAATGTTGATGATACTTGGTGGTAATGATCGGTACACAAATCCCACTTGGCTCATCAAATTTTGTTCTTCTAGGTTGAAGCGTTCGTCTACTGTAGGAGTTTTATATTTAGGTTTCACTCTGTTCTCTGCTATATAGATAAATGAATTTTGAACTCTAAATCCAACATGGTTTGCAGTAGCTCTTTGAAACTTGAAAAAATATAGTAGTTCTCAGTTTTTTCTCTATTTTTTGTTTCCTCTTCAAGTAGTCCTAGGCACAGATTGTGGAAAAGAACATTCATTGAGAGGGTTTGCCAAGCTTCTAAAAAATAACGAGTTTCCGAAATACCAGCAAATATTTTTTCACCGAATCTTGATGATACGTGGTGGTAATGATCAGTACACAAATCCCACTTGGCTCACCAAATTTTGTTCTTCTAGGTTGAAGCGTTCGTTTACAGTATCAGTTTTTATTTTTAGGTTTCTCTCTGTTCTCTCCAATATAGATAGATGAATTTGGAACTCTAAATCCAACATGGTTTGTAGTAGCTCTTTGAAACTTGACAAAATAAAGGAGTTCTCAGTTTTGTCTCTATGGTTTGTTTCCTCTTCAAGTAGCCCTAGGCACAGACTGTGGAAAAGCACTTTCATTGAGAGGTGTTGCCAAGCTTCTATGAAATAACGAGTTTCTGAAATACCAACAAATATTTTTTCAACCAGTCTTGATGATACTTGGTGGTGATGATCAGTACACAAATCCCACTTGGCTCACCAAATTTTGTTCTTCTAGGTTGAAGCGTTCGTCTACCTTAGCAGTTTTTATATTTAGGTTTCACTCTGTTCTCTCCTATATAGATAGATGAATTTCGAACTCTAAATCCAACATGGTTCGTAGTAGCTATTTGAAACTTGACAATACAAAGGAGTTCTCAGTTTTGTCTCTACGAATTGTTTCCGCTTCACGTAGCCCTAAGCAGTGACTGTGAAAAAGCACTTTCATTGAGAGGGGTTGCCAAGCTTCCAAGAAATTACGAGTTTCCGAAATACCAGCAAATATTTTTTCACCCAATCTTGATGATACTTGGTGGTAATGATCGGTACACAAATCCCACTTGACTCACCAAATTTTGTTCTTCTAGGTTGATGCGTTCGTTTTCAGTAGCAGTTTTTATTTTAGGTTTCACTCTGTTCTCTCCTATATGATAGATGAATTTGGAACTATAAATCCAACTTGGTTTGCAGTAGCTCTTCAAATTTGACAAAATAAAGAAGTTCTCAGTTTTGTCTCTATGGTTTGTTTCCTCTTCAAGTAGCCCTAGGCACAGAAGGTGGAAAAGCACTTTCATTGAGAGGGTTTGCCAAGCTTCCAAGATAATACGAGTTTACGAAATTTTTCTCACCCAATGTTGATGATACTTGGTGGTAATGATCAGTACACAAATCCCACTTCTCTCACCATATTTTGTTCTTCTGGGATGAAGCGTTCGTCTACAGTATCAGTTTTTATATTTTGGTTACACTCTGTTCTCTCCTACATAGATAGATAAATTTGGAACTCTAAATCCAACATGGTGTGTAATAGCTCTTTGAAACTTGACAAAGTAAAGGAGTTGTGAGTTTTTTCTCTATGGTTTGTTTCCTCCTCAGGTCTCCCTAATCACAGACTGTGGAAAAGCACTTTCATTGAGAGGGGTTGCCAAGCTTTTAAGAAATAACGAGTTTCCGAAATGGCAGTAAAAATTTTTTCACCCAATCTTGATGATACTTGGTGGTAATGATCAGTACACAAATCCCACTTGGCTCACCAAATTTTGTTATTCTGGGTTGAAGCGTTCGTCTACAATAACAGTTTTTTATATTTAGGTTTCACTCTGTTCTCTCCTACATAGATAGATGAATTTTGAACTCTAAATCCAACATGGTGTGTAATCGCTCTTTGAAACTTGACAAAGTAAAGGAGTTCTCAGTTTTGTCTCTATGGTTTGTTTCCTCTTCATGTCGCCCTAGTCACAGACTGAGGAAAAGCACTTTCATTGAGGGGTACCCCAGCTTTTAAGAAATAACGAGTTTCCGAAATACCAGCAAATATTTTTTCACCCAATCTTGATGATACTTTGTGGTAATGATCGGTACACAAATCCCACTTGGCTCACCAAATTTTCTTTTTCTAGGTTGAAGCGTTCGTTTACAGTAGCAGTTTTTATTTTTAGGTTTCACTCTATTCTCTCCTATATACATAGATGAATTTGAAACTCTAAATCCAACATGGTTTGTAGTAGCTCCTTGACACTTGACAAAATAAAGGAGATCACAGTTTTGTCTCTATGGTTTGTTTCCTCTTCAAGTAGCCCTGGGCACAGACTGTGGAAAAGCACTTTCATTGAGAGGGGATGCCAAGCTTCTAAGAAAGAACGAGTTTCCGAAATACCAGCAAATATTTTTTCACCCAATCTTGATGATACTTGGTGGTAATGATCAGTACACAAATCCCACGTGGCTCACTAAATTGTGTTCTTCTAGATTGAAGCGTTCGTCTACAGTAGCAGTTTTTATATTTAGGTTTCTCTCTGTTCTCTCCTATATAGATAGATGAATTTGGAACTCTAAATCCAACATGGTTTGTAGTAGCTCTTTGAAACTTGACAAAATAAAGGAT
Organism: Callospermophilus lateralis; assembly: GCF_048772815.1. Lineage (NCBI taxonomy): Eukaryota > Metazoa > Chordata > Mammalia > Rodentia > Sciuridae > Callospermophilus > Callospermophilus lateralis. Next base: position 12,228 of record NW_027517557.1, on the reverse strand, counting down.
TTCTCAGTTTTGTCTCTATGGTTTGTTTACTCTTCAAGTAGCCCTAGGCACTGACTGTGGAAAAGCACTTATATTGAGAGGGGTTGCCAAGCTTCAAAGAAATAAGGAGTTTCTGAAATATCAACAAATATTTTTTCACCTAATCTTGATGATCCTTGGTGGTCATGATCGGTACACAAATCCCACTTGACCCACCAAATTTTGTTCTTCTAGGATGAAGCGTTCGTTTAAAGTAGCAGTTTATATTTTTAGTTTTCCCTCTGTTCTCTCCTATATAGATAGATGAATTTGGAACTCTAAATCCAACATGGTTTGTAGTAGCTCTTTGAAACTTGACAAAACAAAGGAGTTCTCAGTTTTGTCTCTATGATTTGTTTCCACTTCATGTAGCCCTAAGCAGAGACTGTGGAAAAGCATTTTCATTGAAAGCGGTTGCCAAGCTTCCAATAAATTACGAGTTTCCGAAATACCAGCAAATATTTTTTCACCCAATGGTGATGATACTTGATGGTAATGATCAGTACACAAATCCCACTTGGCTCACCATATTTTGTTCTTCTGGGTTGAAGCGTTCGTCTTCAGTAGCAGTTTTTATATATAGGTTTCACTCTGTGCTCTCCTACATAGATAGATGAATTTGGAACTCTAAATCCACAATGGTGTGTAATAGCTCTTTGAAACTTGACAAAGTAAAGAAGCTTTCTGTTTTGTCTTTATGGTTTGTTTCCTCCTCAAGTCGCCCTAGGCACAAACTGTGGAAAAGCACTTTCATTGAGAGGGGTTGCCAAGCTTTTAAGAAATAACGAGTTTCCGAAATTCCAGTAAATATTTTTTCACCCAATCTTGATGATACTTGGTGGTAATGATCAGTACACAAATCCCACATGGCTCACCAAATTTTGTTCTTCTGGGTTGAAGCGTTCGTCTACAGTAGCAGTTTTTATATTTATTTTTCACTCTGTTCTCTCCTACATAGATACATGAATTTGGAACTCTAAATCCAACATGGTGTGTAATCGCTCTTTGAAACTTGACAATGTAAAGGAGTTCTCAGTTTTGTCTCTATGGTTTGTTTCCGCTTAAAGTCACCCTAGGCACAGACTGTGGAAAAGCACTTTCATTGAGGGGTTGCCAACCTTTTAAGAAATAAGGAGTTTCCGAAATACCAGCAAATATTTTTTCATCCAGTCTTGATGATACTTGGTAGTAATGATCGGTACACAAATCCCACTTGTCTCACCAAATTTTCTTCTTCTAGGTTGAAGCGTTCGTTTACAGTAGCAGTTTTTATTTTTAGGTTTCACTCTGTTTGCTCCTATATACATAGTTGAATTTAGAACTCTAAATCCAACATGGTTTGTAATAGCTCTTTGAAACTTGACAAAATAAAGGATTTCTCAGTTTTGTCTCTATGATTTGTTTCCGCTTCATGTAGCCCTAAGCAGAGACTGTGCGAAAGCACTTTCATTGAAAGGGGTTGCCAAGCTTTTAAGAAATAACGAGTTTCCGAAATTCCAGTAAATATTTTTTCACCCAATGTTGATGATACGTCGTGGTAATGACAAGTCCACAAATCCCACTTGACTCACCAAATTTTGTTCTTCTAGGTTGAAGCGTTCGTTTACAGTAGCAGTTTTTATTTTTAGGTTTCACTCTGTTCTCTCCTTCATAGATAGATGAATTTGGAACTCTAAATCCAACATGCTGTGTAATAGCTCTTTGAAACTTGACAATAAAGGAGTTCTCAGTTTTGTCTCTATGGTTTGTTTCCTCTTCAAGTCGCCCTAGTCACAGACTGAGGAAAAGCACTTTCATTGAGGGGTTTCCAAGCTTTTAAGAAATAACGAGTTTCCGAAATACCAGCAAATATTTTTTCACCCAATCTTGATGATACTTGGTGGTAATGATCAGTACACAAATCCCACGTGGCTCACAAAATTTTGTTCTTCTGGGTTGAAGCGTTCGTCTACAGTAGCAGTTTTTATATTTATTTTTCACTCTGTTCTCTCCTACATAGATACATGAATTTGGAACTCTAAATCCAACATGGTGTGTAATCGCTCTTTGAAACTTGACAACGTAAAGGAGTTCTCAGTTTTGTCTCTATGGTTTGTTTCCGCTTAAAGTCACCCTAGGCACAGACTGTGAAAAAGCACTTTCATTGAGGGGTTCCCAACCTTTTAAGAAATAAGGAGTTTCCGAAATACCAGCAAATATTTTTTCAATCAGTCTTGATGATACTTGGTAGTAATGATCTGTACACAAATCCCACTTGACTCACCAAATTTTGTTCTTCTAGGATGAAGCGTTCGTTAACAGTAGTGGATTATATTTTTAGTTTCCCTCTGTTCTCTCCTATATACATAGATGTATTTAAAACTCTAAATCCAACATGGTTTGTAGTAGCTCTTGAAAGTTGACAAAATAAAGGAGTTCTCAGTTTTGTCTCTATGATTGGTTTCCGCTTAATGTAGCCCTAAGCAGAGACTGTGGAGAAGCACTTTCATTGAATGGGGTTGCCATTCTTCCAAGAATTTACAAGTTTCCGAAATACTAGCAAATATTTTTTCTCCCAATGTTGATGATATGTGGTGGTAATGACAAGTACACAAATCCCACTTGGCTCACCAAATTTTGTTCTTCTAGGTTGAAGCGTTTGTTTTCAGTAGCAGTTTTTATATTTAGGTTTCACTCAGCTCTCTCCTATATAGATAGATGTATTTGGAACTCTAAATCCAACATGGTGTGTTATAGCTCTTTGAAACTTGACAAAATAAAGGAGTTTTCAGTTTTGTCTCTCTGGTTCGTTTCCTCTTCAAGGCGCCCTAGGCACAGACTGTGGAAAAGCACTTTCATTGAGAGGGGTTGCAAAGGTTTTAAGAAATAACGAGTTTCCGAAATACCAGCAAATATTTTTTCACATAAATCTTGATTATAATTGGTGGTAATGATCAGTACACAAATCCCAGTTGGCTCACCAAATTTTCTTCTTCTAGGTTGAAGTGTTCATTTACAGTAGCAGTTTTTATTTTTAGGTTTCACTCTGTTCTCTCCTATATAGATAGATGAATTTGGAACTCTAAATACAACATGGTTTGTAGTAGCTCTTTGAAACTTGACAAAACAAAGGAGTTCTCAGTTTTGTCTCTATGATTTGTTTCCACTTTATGTATCCCTAAGCAGAGACTGTGGAAAAGCACTTTCATTGAAAGCGGTAGTCAAGCTTCCAATAAATTACGAGTTTCCGAAATACCAGCAAATATTTTTTCACCCAATATTGATGATACTTGGTGGTAATGATCAGTACACAAATCCCACATGGCTCACCATATTTTGTTCTTCTGGGTTGAAGCGTTCGTCTTCAGTAGCAGTGTTTATATTTAGGTTTCACTCTGTGCTCTCCTACATAGATAGATGAATTTGGAACTCTAAATCCAACATGGTGTATTATAGCTCTTTGAAACTTGACAAAGTAAAGGAGTTCTCAGTTTTGTCTCTATGGTTTGTTTCCTCTTCAAGTCGCCCTAGGCACAGACTGTGGAAAAGCACTTTCATTGAGAGGGGTTGCCAAGCTTCTAAGAAATAACGAGTTTCCGAAATACCAGGAAATATTTTTTCACCCAATCTTGATGATACTTGTTGGTAATGATCGGTACACAAATCCTACTTGAATCACCAAAATTTGTTCTTCTAGTAAGAAGCGTTTGTTTACACTAGCAGATTATATTTTTAGTTTCCCTCTGTTCTCTCTTATATACATAGATGAATTTGGAACTGTAAATCCAACAAGGTTTTGTAGTAGCTCTTTGAAACTTGACAAAACAAAAGAGTTCTCAGTTTTGTCTCTATTGTTTCTTTCCTATTCAAGTAGCCCTAGGCACAGACTGTGGAAAAGCACTTTCATTGAGAGGGGTTGCCAAGATTCTAACAAATAAAGATTTTCCGAAATACCAGCAAATGTTTTACACCCAATCTTGATGATACTTGGTAGTAATGATCGGTACACACATCCCACTTGACTCACCAAATTTTGTTCTTCTAGGATGAAGCGTTCGTTTACATTAGCAGTTTTTATTTTTAGGTTTCACTCTATTCTCTCCTATATAGATAGATGAATTTGGAACACTAAATCCAACATGGTTTGTAGTAGCTCTTTGAAACTTGACAAAAGAAAGGAGTTCTCATTTTTGTCTCTATGTTTTGTTTCCTCTTCAAGTAGCCCTAAGCACAGACTGTGGAAAAGCACTTTCATTGAGAGAGGTTGCCAAGCTTCTAATAAATAACGAGTTTCCGATATACCAGCAAATATTTTTCACCCAATCTTGATGATACTTGGTAGTAATAATCGGTACACAAATCCCACTTGAATCACCAAATTTTGTTCTTCTAGGAAGAAGCGTTTGTTTACACTAGCAGATTATATTTTTAGTTTCCCTCTGTTCTCTCCTATATTCATAGATGAATTTTAACTGTAAATCCAACATGGTTTGTAGTAGCTCTTTGAAAGTTGACAAAATAAAGTAGTTCTCAGTTATGTCTCTATGATTGGTTTCCGCTGCATGTAGCCCTAAGCAGACACTGTGGAAAAGCACTTTCATTGAAAGGGGATGCCAATTTCAAACAAATAATGAGTTTCCGAAATACCAGCAAATATTTTTTCACCCAATGTTGATGATACGTTGTGGTAATGATAAGTACACAAATTCCACTTGGCTGAAAAAATTTCGTTCTTCTAGGTTGCAGCGTTCGTTCACAGTAGCAGTTTTTATATTTAGGTTTCTGTCTGTTCTCTCCAATATAGATAGATGAATTTGGAACTCTAAATCCAACATGATGTGTAATAGATCTTTGAAACTTGACAAAGTAAAGGAGTTCTCAGTTTTGTCTCTATGGTTTGTTTCCTCTTCAAGTCGCCCTAGGCACAGACTGTGGAAAGAACTTTCATTGAGAGGGGTTGCCAAGCTTCTAAGAAATAACGAGTTTCCGCAATACCAGCAAATATTTTTCACCCAATCTTGATGACACTTGGTGGTAATAATCGGTACACAAATCCCACTTGACTCACCAAATTTTGTTCTTCTAGGATGAAGCATTCGTTTACAGTAGCAGATTATATTTTTAGTTTCAATCTGTTCTCTCCTATATACATAGATGAATTTGGAACTCTAAATCCAACATGGTTTGTAGTATCTCTTTGAAACTTGACAAAATAAAGGAGTTCTCAGTTTTGTCTCTATGATTGGTTTCCGCTTCATGTAGCCCTAAGCAGAGACTGTGGAAAAGCACTTTCATTGAAAGGGGTTGCCAATCTTCCAAGAAATTACGAGTTTCCGAAATACCAGCAAATATTTTTCACCCAATGTTGATGATACGTGGTGGTAATGACAAGTACACAAATCCCACTTGGCTCACCAAATTTTGTTCTTCTAGGTTGAAGCGTTCGTTTACAGTAGCAGTTTTTATTTTTAGGTTTAACTCTTTTCTCTTCTATATAGATAAATAAATTTGGAACTCTAAATCCAACATGGTCTGTAATAGCTCTTTGAAATTTGACAAAATAAAGGAGATTTCAGTTTTGTCTCTATGGTTTGTTTCCTTTTCAATTCGCCGTAGGCACAGACTGTGGAAAAGCACTTTCATTGAGAGGGGTTGCCAAGCTTTTAAGAAATAACGATTTTCCGAAAAAATACCAGCAAATATTTTTTCACCAATGTTGATGATGCTTGGTGGTAATGATCAGTACACAAATCCCACTTGGCTCACCAAATTTTGTTCTTCTGGGTTGAAGCGTTCGTCTACAGTAGCAGTTTTTATTTTTAGGTTTCACTCAGCACTCTCCTATATAGATAGATGAATTTGGAACTCTAAATCCAACATGGTGTGTTATAGCTCTTTGAAACTTGGCAAAATAAAGGTGTTTTCAGTTTTGTCTCTATGGTTTGTTTCCTCTTCAAGTCGCCCTAGGCACAGACTGTGGAAAACCACTTTCATTGAGAAGGGTTGCAAAGGTTTTAAGAAATAACGAGTTCCCGAAATACCAGCAAATATTTTTCACCCAATCTTGATGATACTTGGTAGTAATAATCGGTACACAAATCCCACTTGACTCACCAAATTTTCTTCTACTAGGTTGAAGTGTTCGTTTACAGTAGCAGTTTATATTTTTTAGTTTCCCTCTGTTCTCTCCTATATACATAGATGAATTTAAAACTCTAAATCCAACATGGTTTTTAGTAGCTCTTGAAAGTTGACAAAATAAAGGAGTTCTCAGTTTTGTCTCTATGATTGGTTTCCGCTTAATGTAGCCCTAAGCAGAGACTGTGGAGAAGCACTTTCATTGAAAGGGGTTGCCAATCTTCCAAGAAATTACGAGTTTCCGAAATACCAGCAGATATTTTTTCACCCAATCTTGATGATACTTCGTGGTAATGATCGGTACACAAATCCCACTTGGCTGACCAAATTTTCATCTTCTAGTTTGAAGCGTTCGATTACAGTAGCAGATTTTATTTTTAGGTTTCACTCTGTTCTCTCCTATATAGATAGATGAATTTGGAACTCTAAATCTAACATGGTTTGTAGTAGCTCTTTGAAGGTTGACAAATAAAGGAGTTCTCAGTTTTGTCTCTATGATTGGTTTCTGCTTCATGTAGCTCTAAGCAGAGACTGTGGAAAAGCACTTTCATTGAAAGGGGTTGCCAATCTTCCAAGAAATTACAAGTTTCCGAAATACCTGCAAATATTTTTTCACCCAATGTTGATGATACGTGGTGGTAATGACAGGTACACAAGTTCCACTTGGCTCACCAAATTTTGTTTATCTAGGTTGAAGCGTTCATTTACAGTAGCAGTTTTTATTTTTAGGTTTCACTATGTTCTCTCCTATATAGATAGATGAATTTGGAACACTAAATCCAGCACGGTTTGTAGTAGCTCTTTGGAAGTTGACAAAATAAAGGAGTTCTCAGTTTTCTCTCTATGGTTTGTTTACTCTTCAAGTAGCCCTCGGCACACACTGTGGAAAAGCACTTTCATTGAGAGGGGTTGCCAAGCTTCTAAGAAAGAACGAGTTTCCGAAATACCAGCAAATGTTTTTTCACCCAATCTTGATGATTCTTGGTGGTAATGATCAGTACAAACTCCCACTTGGCTCACTAAATTGTGTTCTTCTAGGTTGAAGCGTTCGTCTACAGTAGCAGTTTTTATATTTAGGTTTCTCTCTATTCTCTCCTATATAGATAGATGAATTTGGAACTCTAAATCAACATGGTTTGTAGTAGATCTTTGAATCTTGACAAAACAAAGGAGTTCTCAGTATTGTCTCTATGATTTGTTTCCACTTCATGTAGCCCTAAGGAGAGACTTTAAAAAAGCACTTTTATTGAAAGGGGTAGCCAAGCTTCCAATAAATTACGAGATTCCGAAATACCAGCAAATAGTTTTTTCACCCAATGTTGATGATACTTGCTGGTAATGATCAGTACACAATCCCACTTGGCTCACCATATTTTGTTCTTCTGGGTTGAAGCGTTCGTCTTCAGTAGCAGTTTTTATATTTAGGTTTCTATCTGTTCTCTCCTACATAGATAGATGAATTTGGAACTCTAAATCCAACATGGTGTGTAATAGCTCTTTGCAACTTGACAAAGTAAAGGAGTTCTCAGTTTTGTCTCTATGGTTTGTTTCCTCTTCAAGTCGCCCTGGGCACACTCTGTGGAAAAGCACTTTCATTGAGAGGGGTTGCCAAGCTTTTAAGAAATAACGAGTTTCCGAAATACCAGTAAATATTTTTTCACCCAATGTTGATGATACTTGGTGGTAATGATCAGTACACAAATCCCACTTGGCTCACCAAATTTTGTTCTTCTGGGTTGAAGCGTTCGACTACAGTAGCACTTTTTATATTTAGGTTTCACTCGGTTCTCTCCTACATAGATAGATGAATTTGGAACTCTAAATCCAACATGGTGTGTAATCGCTCTTTGAAGCTTGACAAAGTAAAGGAGTTCTCAGTTTTGTCTCTATGGTTTGTTTCCTCTTCAAGTCGCCCTAGGCACAGACTGTGGGAAAGAACTTTAATTGAGGGGTGGCGAAGATTTTAAGAAATAACGAGTTTCCGAAATACCAGCAAATATTTTTTCACCCAATCTTGATGATACTTCGTGGTAATGATCGGGACACAAATCCCACTTGGCTCACCAAATTTTCTTCTTCTAGTTTGAAGCGTTCGATTACAGTAGCAGTTTTTATTTTTAAGTTTCACTCTGTTATCTCCTATATACATACATGGATTTGGAACTCTAAATCTAACATGGTTTGTAGTAGCTCTTGGAAATTTAACACAATAAAGGAGTTCTCAGTTTTGTCTCTATGTTTTGTTTCCTCTTCAAGTAGCCCTAGGCACAGACTGTGGAAAAGAAGTTTCATTGAGAGGGGTTGCCAAGCTTCTAAGAAATAATGAGTATCCGATATACCAGCAAAGATTTTTCACCCAATCTTGATGATACTTGGTAGTAATAATCGGTATACAAATCCCACTTGACTCTCCAAATTTTGTTCTTCTAGGATGAAGCGTTCGTTTACAGTAGCAGATTATATTTTCAGTTTCCCTCTCTTCTCTCCTATATACATAGATGAATTTGGAATTCTAAATCCAACATGGTTTGTAGTAGCTCTTTGAAGGTTGACAAATAAAGGAGTTCTCAGTTTTGTCTCTATGATTGGTTTCTGCTTCATGTAGCTCTAAGCATAGACTGTGGAAAAGCACTTTTATTGAAAGGGGTTGCCAATCTTCCAAGAAATTACGAGTTTCCGAAATACCTGCAAATATTTTTTCACCCAATGTTGATGATACGTGGTGGTAATGACAAGTACACAAATCCCACTTGGCTCACCAAATTTTGTTCTTCTAGGTTGAAGCGTTCATTTACAGTAGCAGTTTTTATTTTTAGGTTTCACTCTGTTCTCTCCTATAAAGAGAGTTGAATTTGGAACTCTAAATCCAACATGGTGTGTAATAGCTCTTTGAAACTTGACAAAATAAAGGAGTTTTCAGTTTTGTCTCTATGGTTTGTTTCCTCTTCAAGTCGTCCTAGGCACAGACTGTGGAAAAGCACTTTCATGGAGAGGGGTTGCCAAGGTTTTTAGAAATAACAAGTTTCCGAAATACCAGCAAATTTTTTTTCACCCAATCTTGATGATACTTGGTGGTAATGATCAGTACACAAATCCCACTTGGCTCACCTAATTTTCTTCTTCTAGGTTGAAGCGTTCGTTTACAGTAGCAGTTTTTATTTTTAGGTTTCACTCTGTTCTCTCCTATATAGATAGATGAATTTGGAACTCTAAATTTAACATGGTTTGTAATAGCTCTTTGAAACTTGACAAAATAAAGGAGTTCTCAGTTTTGTCTCTGTGGTTTGTTTCCTCTTCAAGTCGCCCTAGGCACAGACTGTAAAAGCATTTTCATTGAGAGGAGTTGCCAAGGTTTTAAGAAATAACAAGTTTCCGAAATACCAGCAAATATTTTTCACACAATCTTGATGATACTTGGTAGTAATAATCGGTACACAAATCCCACTTGTCTCACCAAATTTTGTTCTTCTAGGATGAAGCGTTCGTTTATAGTAGCAGTTTATAATTTTAGTTTTCCCTCTGTTCTCTCCTATATAGATAGATGAATTTGGAACTCTAAATCCAACATGGTTTGTAGTAGCTCTTTGAAACTTGACAAAACAAAGGAGTTCTCATTTTTGTCTCTATGATTTGTTTCCACTTCATGTAGCCCTAAGCAGAGACGTTGGAAAAGCACTTTCATTGAAAGCGGTTGCCAAGCTTCCAAGAAATTACGAGTTTCCGAAATACCAGCAAATATTTTTCTCCCAATGATGATGATACGTGGTGGTAATGACAAGTCCACAAATCCCACTTGGCTCACCAAATTTTCTTCTTCTAAGTTGAAGCGTTCGTTTACATTAGCAGTTTTTATTTTTAGGTTTCACTCTGTTCTCTCCTATATAGATAGATGAATTTGGAACTCTAAATCCAACATGGTTTGTAGTGGCTCTTTGAAACTTGACAAAATAAAGGAGTTCTCATTTTTGTCTCTATGATTTGTATCCGCTTCAAGTAGCCCTAAGCAGAGACTGTGGAAATGCACTTTAATTGAGAGGGGTTGCCAAGCTTCCAAGAAGTTACGAGTTTCCGAAATACAAGCAAATATTTTTCCAACCAATGCTGATGATACGTGGGGGTAATGACAAGTACACAAATCCCACGTGGCTCACCAAATTTTGCTCTTCTAGGTTGAAGCGTTCGTTTACAGTAGCAGTTTTTATTTTTAGATTTCACTCTGTTCTCTTTTATAGAGATAGATGAATTTGGAACTCTAAATCCAACATGGTTTGTAGTAGCTCTTTGAAACTAGACAAAATAAAGGAGTTCTCAGTTTTGTCTCTATGTTTTGTTTCCTCTTCAAGTAGCCCTAGGCACAGACTGTGGAAAAGAACATTCACTGAAAGGGGTTGCCAAGCTTATAAGAAATAACGAGTTTCCGAAATACCAGCAAATATTTTTCACCCAATCTTGATGATACTTGGTTGTAATAATCGGTACACAAATCCCACTTGACGCACCAAATTTTGTTCTTCTAGGATGAAGCGTTCGTTTACAGTAGCAGATTATATTTTTAGTTTTTTTCTGTTCTCTCCTATATAGATAGATGAATTTGGAACTCTAAATCCAACATGGTTTGTAGTAGCTTTTTGAAAGTTGACATAATAAAGGAGTTCTCAGTTTTGTCTCTATGATTGCTTTCCGCTTCATGTAGTCCTAAGCAGAGACTGTGAAAAAGCACTTTCATTGAAAGGGTTTGCCAATCTTCCAAGAAATTAAGAGTTTCCGAAATACCAGCAAATATTTTTTTACCCAATGATGATGATACGTGGTGGTAATGATAAGTACACAAATCCCACTTGGCACACCAAATTTTGTTCTTCTAGGTTGAAGAGCTCATTTACACTAGCAGTTTTTATTTTTAGGTTTCACTCTGTTCTCTCCTATATAGGTAGATGAATTTGGAACTCTAAATCCAACATGGTTTGTAGTGGCTCTTTGAAACTTGACAAAATAAAGGAGTTCTCAGTTTTGTCTCTATGGTTTGTTTACTCTTCAAGTAGCCCTAGGCACAGACTGTGGAAAAGCACTTTCATTGAGAGGGGTTGCCAAGCTTCTAAGAAAGAACGAGTTTCCGAAATACCAGCAAGTATTTTTTCACCCAATCTTGATGAAACTTGGTGGTAATGATCAGTACACACATCCCACTTGGTTCACCATATTTTGTTCTTCTGTGTTGAAGCGTTCGTCTTCAGTAGCAGTTTTTATATTTAGGTTTCACTCTGTTCTCTCCTACATAGATAGATGAATTTGGAACACTTAATCCATCATGGTGTGTAATCGCTCTTTGCAACTTGACAAAGTAAAGGAGTTCTCAGTTTTGTCTCTATGGTTTGTTTCCTCTTCAAGTCGCCCTAGGCACAGACTCTGGAAAAGCACTTTCATTGAGGGGTTGCCAAGCTTTTAAGAAATAACGAGTTTCCGAAATACCAGCAAATATTTTTTCACCAAATGTTGATGATAATTGGTGGTAATGATTGGTACACAAATACCACTTGGCTCAGCAAATTTTCTTCTTCTAGGTTGAAGCGTTCATTTACAGTAGCAGTTTTTATTTTTAGATTTAACTCTGTTCTCTCCTATATAGATAGATGAATTTGGAGCTCTAAATCTAACATGGTTTGTAGTAGCTCTTTGAAACTTGACAAAATAAAGGAGTTCTCAGTTTTGTCTCTATGTTTTGTTTCCTCTTCAAGTCGCCCTAGGCACAGGCTGTGGAAAAGCATTTTCATTGAGAGGAGTTACCAAGGTTTTAAGAAATAATAAGTTTCCGAAACACCAGCAAATATTTTTTCACCCAGTCTTGATGATACTTGGTGGTAATGATTGGTACACAAATACCACATGGCTCACCAAATTTTGTTCTTCTAGGTTGAAGCGTACGTTTACAGTAAAAGTTTTTATTTTTAGGTTTCACTCTATTCTCTCCTGTATAGATAGATGAATTTGGAGCTCTAAATCCAACATGGTTTGTAGTAGCTCTTTGAAACTTGACAAAATAAAGGAGTTCTCATTTTTGTCTCTATGATTTGTATCCGCTTCAAGTAGCCCTAA